>NC_057797.1:389630662-389930662 GCF_018294505.1 Triticum aestivum | reverse complement strand
GAGTTTTCGCGCGCGTTGTAATTTTGGAATAGCAAGGCGCGGGTTGAGATGGAGGGAGTTGTCGGAGCACAACGAGACAAAGATTTATCTTAAATATTTCGGGGTAACAAGGCGCGGGTTGAAGAGGCGGGAGTTTCGCAGCACGATAGACAGAGACGCTAGCTTGAAATTTTGGCATAAAAAGGCACGGCTTGAAATTTTGGGAGAACAAGCTTAACGTGTACCAAAAAAAGACAATTTAGACTAGTATGATATACTACGTACAATGTGTTTAACATGCACAACACACACGCAGACACCATTTAGACTAGTAAGGTACACGTGCATTGCACGCATGAGATTTGGCAACCAAATTATGAATAAATACCACATTATAGCATGTAAGCTTTGAGTCATATATGCATGATGTAGATGTTCGTTTATTTCTTATAGTTCATTTCATTCAAAATCATCTAGTTTTTATAAGAAAGCTAATCTATTTTAAGATTCATGGAATTGTGCATTGTAAGGCATAAAGTAAAAACAAATCATGTAGAAAAACATTTGGGTAATTCTGATACGGAAGATTCTAGAACAAAGAAGAAGTGCTTGTGTTTTGAGGTTTGTGCATTATGCTTAAGTTCAACCATAGAGTCTTCTAGATTGTACATGTGGCAAAATCTGGTGGAATCTAGATGATATCCAACGGCTAGTAGTGCTCAAATTTGCCATCTCTGCACCATTGGATTGGCCTCATCCAATGACCATCTTTCAAAGTTAAAGTTATCCGCACACTATATAAAAAATAAAAAATATAATATATATAGGGGTCTGCCATCGGTATCTTAAATTCAAACCAGTCTGACCTTGTTCAATGTGCATACATTACAGCATGCTCGTTTCTAAACCACACCGCGCAGATCTCCGTTATATTCATGCATGCATGGGTTCCAAACATCATGATCTCTTATTCAAATATTTGAATTCAACTTTACATTGATTATGACCTCACCTAGTCTTTTACACCCACACATTGGTCTTCCGTTTATAATTGTACCACTAACTTTCTCTCGTGCATGCATGCACACACACTACCAGTCGGCATTATCCATCGCACACATGCAATCTTTTTCTTCAGGTCTATCTCCCATGAAGGCACACACACACACACATCCCCCTCTCCATCATATCGGGCATTCTTTATCTCTCACGTGCATGCGCAATGATCGATGTTCCTCTATGTGTGTGTGTATAGCTAGGTCTTTCATAGTTTTCCACATAAACCGATCAATCTATATATCTAGTGAGGTCTCACCCTATTTTCCACATCCTCATCGATCAATCTATACCTCTGTATATAGGATTACATATATAGCTAATACACCCACATTAATTATATATCCAACACCCCCCTCTCATCATCCATGCCTTCTGCTTCATCTCTCAGACGCGCGCACAATGGCGAAGACAGGGGGCAGCAAGGGCCCTGCATCCCTAACATCACTATATATCGAGGCTAATATGAATGTGATCATTAGACAATTGCTGGTAAAAATGGTTTAAGTTGATGAATTGGCCCTCCTCGTAAATGATTAGCAATGCTTGCCCCCCTAGCTCATGGGACATTTTTCATGGCTCCGCCACTGCGCAACAGCGCACGTTCTCGCCCCCTCTCTCTAAATATCGATCTTGCAGTTGTGCACTCCTTCATAGTCTCCCTCCACTCGGCCCCTCACACCATCTTCTAGCCCCCACCGGATTTTGCCACATGTACAATCTAGCAGACTCCATGGTTGAACTTAAGCATAATGCACAAATCTCAAGACAACAGTGGTTCTCCTTTGTTCTAGAATCTTCCGTATCATAACTGCCGAAACTTTTTTTCTAGTTGAATTGCCATTATTTCTTTTTACTTTATGATTTACAACGCACAATTCCATGAATCATAAAATAGATTAAGGGCTTCTTTGATTCAAAGGATTCTAAAAGGAATTTTGGAGGATTCTAATCCTTAGGAATTTTTTCTATCTTGGTTGTTTGATTCGTAGGATTGTAAACCATAGGAATTTTTCCATATGATTCATTTGCACTAGATTTCATAGGAAACATCCCATCCACTCAAACCTCTTTGAAAGAATTCTGCGTTTTTTCTATGCACAATCAAACACTCATACAATCCTGTAGGATTCAAGACGACATTCCACTCTAATCCCATGTTCTTCCTATTCCCGCGTTTTGGAAATCCTATGAATCAAACAGGCCCTAGGTTTTTTATAAAAACTAATTGATTTTGAATGAGATGAACTATAAGAATTAAACGAAGGTCTACATCAAGCATATATGACTCAGAGCTTACATGCTATAATGTGGTATTTATTCATAATTTGGTTGCAAAATCTGACGCGTGCAATGCACGTGTACCTTACTAGTACTTCAAGTATGTGCAAAACACAATGGCACACTACACAATGTCTCTCTTACAGTTCATGAAGCCACATGGCACATGTGGAGGCGTTGTCGTGACATCCTTGTGTGAATTGATTCACAGTGATGTGCTGCTGGTTCCAGAAGAATGTACTCGTCCTCCCTGAGCCACACTGGCGGTACATGCACAAAGCGAAGATGTGCACGCACAACACACACGCACTCATTCCCTCGCATGCACACGCGGGGTACACGGGCGGACGCAATTTTGTACCAAGATCCACCCCATGTGATAATTTGATGCGTGTAAAGTCCTTCACTTCATTGATGGTCAATTAATACAGCGCATGCAAATTGAGTGGACGTGAGGGCGGAAGAAAGACATTACTACTCCACTGCGTGCATGCGAGTAGTTAAATCATGGGTTGCTACTAGTAGTTCCATTGGTCTCCTTCGTATTTGTGCCAATTTTTGACAGTAACATAATATTTACGCATCTGAGCAGTGTAGTCTACTTGAAATTTATGTTCCACTAAACTCATCGAGAGCCGTTTCGGGCCTCAAAACCAAAACCCATCAATTTATCTTTACCTTGTTCCCATCACATTCAAAAGTACTAGTGCTACAATTAAGTGCAAGCCTGCTCACACCTACTAGTACGTACCAAACCTGAACGTGTTCCCACTAAGCAGGTATTAGTACTAGTGCTAGTGCTTAGGTTATAAATAGGGGAACTACCTAACCGAAAATTACTCTACCTTTCCTCCTCATAAGTGCTTCTTCTTCGCCCGTCCTTGCTGATATGTCTCCAACGTATCTATAATTTTTTATTGTTCCATGCTATTATATTATCTGTTTTGGATGTTTATGGGCTTTATTATACACTTTTATATTATTTTTGGGACTAACCTATTAACCGGAGGCCCAGCCCAAATTGTTGTTTTCTTCCCTATTTTTAGTGTTTCGAAGAAAAGGAATATCAAACGGAGTCCAAACGGAATGAAACGTTCGGGAAAGTTATTTTTGGAATGGAAGCAATCCAGGAGACTTGGAGTAGACGTCAGGGAAGCTTTGAGGTGGCCACGAGGCAAGGAGGCGCGCCTGCCCCCCTGGGCGCGCCCCCACCCTCCTGGCCCCCTCATGGCTCCCCTGACTGACTTCTTTCGCCTATATATATATCAATATACCCTAAAAACATCGAGGAACAGAATAGATCGGGAGTTCCACCGCCAGAAGCCTTTGTAGCCACCGAAAATCAATCTATACCTCTTTCGGCACCCTGCCGGAGGGGGGAATCCCTCTCCGGTGGCCATCTTCATCATCCCGGCGCTCTTCATGACGAGGAGGGAGTAGTTCACCCTCGGGGCTGAGGGTATGTACCAGTAGCTATGTGTTTGATCTCTCTCTCTCTCTCTCTCTCTCTCTCTTTCTCTCTCTCTCTCTCTCTCGTGTTCTTGAGTCGGCACGATCTTGATATATCGCGAGCTTTGCTATTATATTTGGATCTTATGATGTTTCTCCCCCTCTACTCTCTTGTGATGAATTGAGTTTTCCCTTTGAAGTTATCTTATCGGATTGAGTCTTTAAGGATTTGAGAACACTTGATGTATGTCTTGCATGTGCTTATCTGTGGTGACAATGGGATATCACGTGATCCACTTGATGTATGTTTTGGTGATCAACTTGCGAGTTTTGTGACCTCGTGAACTTATGCATAGGGGTTGGCACACGTTTTCGTCTTGACTCTCCGGTAGAAACTTTGGGGCACTCTTTGAAGTTCTTTGTGTTGGTTGAATAGATGAATATGAGATTGTGTGATGCATATCGTATAATCATACCCACGGATACTTCAGGTGACATTGGAGTATCTAGGTGACATTAGGGTTTTGGTTGATTTGCGTTTTAAGGTGTTATTCTAGTACGAACTCTAGGATATATTGAACGGAAAGAATAGCTTCGTGTTATTTTACTACGAACTCTTGAATAGATCGATCAGAAAGGATAACTTTGAGGTGGTTTCGTACCCTACAATAATCTCTTCGTTTGTTCTCCGCTATTAGTGACTTTGGCATGACTCTTTGTTGCATGTTGAGGGATAGTTATATGATCCAATTATGTTATTATTGTTGAGAGAACTTGCACTAGTGAAAGTATGACCCCTAGGCCTTGTTTCCTAGCATTGCAATACCGTTTACGCTCACTTTTATCATTAGTTACCTTGCTGTTTTTATATTTTCAGATTACGAAAACCATTATCTACTATCCATATTGCACTTGTATCACCATCTCTTCGCCAAACTAGTGCACCTATACAATTTACCATTGTATTGGGTGTGTTCGGGACACAAGAGACTCTTTGTTATTTGGTTGCTGGGTTGCTTGAGAGAGACCATCTTCATCATACGCCTCCCACAGATTGATAAACCTTAGGTCATCCACTTGAGGGAAATTTGCTACTGTCCTACAAAACTCTGCACTTGGAGGCCCAACAACGTCTACAAGAAGAAGGTTGTGTAGTAGACATCAAGCTCTTTTCTGGCGCCGTTGCCGGGGAGGTTAGCGCTTGAAGGTATATCTTTAGATCTTGCAATCGAATCTTTTTGTTTCTTGTTTTATCACTAGTTTAGTCTATAAACGAAAACTACAAAAAATGGAATTAAGGGTACCTCATATGCTTCATCTTTTTAATATCTTTCATGAAAATAAGGATTCTGATAATTGTGCCAAAATTCTAGAAGAAGAATGTATTAAAATGTTTGTCACTAAATATTTGGATGATGAGCATGATTGCAATGTTATTAGTATGAATTCCTTTAATATCCATGATGCTAATGATATGCAAAGCCACAAGCTTGGGGAAGCTATGTTTGACGATGATGATATTTTTTTGTCCCCCAAGTTTTGGTGAGCAAATTTATTATGATGATAGCATGCCTCATATTTATGATGATTATATTGATGAAAGTGGATTTGGAAGAGTGTCAACTTTAGGAAGTAATGATCCCACTATTTTGGAGGGTGTTGAATCTTATTGTGATAATTATGAAAGTGGATTTGGAGAGGTCATGACTTTATTTAGTGATGAATCCACTATTTTGGAAGAGGTTCCAATTGATTATGAGAACAAAGTTGCTACCTATGATGATTATTGTGATGACTTGTATGCTATTAAGAATAATGATAACCATGAAACGTGTCATCATGATTTTAGTTTTCAATTGGATTATGCCTCACATGGTAATTATTTTGTTGAGTTCACTCCCACTATTATTCATAAGAAGAAATTCGCTTATGTGGAGAGTAATAAAATTTATATGCTTGTAGATCATGAAAAGAATGCTTTATGTGATGATTATATTGTTGAATTCATTCATGAATCTAATGAAAATTATTATGAGGGAGGAATATATGCTTGTAGGAATTGCAATATTACCAAGTTTCCTCTCTATGTGCTTAAAGTTTTGAAGTTATGCTTTGTTTTCCTTTCCTATGCTAGTTGATTCTTGTCCCCATAAATTTTTTCCTCACAAAATCCCTATGCATAGGAAGTGGGTTAGACTTAAATGTGCTAGTCATATTCTTCATGATGCTCTCTTTATGTTTCAATTCTTATCTTTTATGTGAGCATCATTGAAATGATCATGCCTAGCTAGGGGCGTTAAACGATAGCGCTTGTTGGGAGGCAACCCAACTTCATTTTTGTTCTTTGCTTTTTGCTCACGTTTAGTAATAAATAATTTATCTAGCCTCTGTTTTGATTGTGTTTTTTGTGTTTAATTAGTGTTTGTGCCAAGTAGAACCGTTGGGAAGACTTGGGTGAAGTCTTTGTGATCTTGCTGTAAAAAACAGAAACTTTAACGCTCACGAGATTTGCTGCCATTGTTTTACTGGAGAGTGCGATTAGGTTGATTCTTTTTTCAGATAATTAATAGACAAATTACTCAGGTCGAAAAATTTATTTTAGAATTTTTTGAGTTCCAGAAGTATACGTTTGATACAGATTACTACAGACTATTCTGTTTTTGACAGATTCTGTTTTCTATGTGTTGTTTGCTCATTTTGATGAATCTATTAGTATCGGAGGGTATGAACCATAGAGAAGTTGGAATACAGTAGATATTACACCAATATGTATTTATAATGAGTTCACAACAGTACCTAAGTGGTGATTTGTTTTCTTATACTAACGGAGCTTACGAGTTTTCTGTTAAGTTTTGTGTTGTGAAGTTTTCAAGTTTTGGGTAAAGATTCAGTGGACTATGGAATAAGGAGTGGCAAGAGCCTAAGCTTGGGGATGCCCAAGGCACCCCAAGGTAATATTCAAGGACAACCAAAAGCCTAAGCTTGGGGATGCCCCGGAAGGCATCCCCTCTTTCGTCTTCGTTCATCGGTAACTTTACTTGGAGCTATATTTTTATTCATCACATGATATGTGTTCTGCTTGGAGCGTCATTTTATTTTTCTTTTGTTTTGCTTGCTGTTTGAATAAAATACCAAGATCTGAAATTCTTAAATGTTAGAGAGTCTTCACATAGTTGCAAAATTATTCAACTACTCATTGATCTTCACTTATATCTTTCGGAGTAGTTTGTCTTTTGCTCTAGCGCTTCACTTATATCTTTTTAGAGCACGGTGGTGGTTTTATTTTGAAGAAATAGATGAACTCTCATGCTTCACTTATATAATTTTGGGAGTATTTAGAACAGCATGGTAATTTGCTTTTAGGCATAATAAAAACTTTCATATAAGTGCATTGAATACTATGACAAGTTTGATACTTGATAATTGTTTTGAGATATGGAGATGGTGATATTAGAGTCATGCTAGTTGAGTAGTTTTGAATTTGAGAAATACTTGTGTTGAAGTTTGTGATTCCCGTAGCATGCACGTATGGTGAACCGTTATGTGATGAAGTCGGAGAATGATTTATTTATTGATTGCCTTCCTTATGAGTGGCGGTCGGGGACGAGCGATGGTCTTTTCCTACCATTCTATCCCCCTAGGAGCATGTGCATAGTACTTTGTTTCGATGACTAATAGATTTTGGCAATAAGTATGTGAGTTCTTTATGACTAAAGTTGAGTCCATGGATTATACGCACTCTCACCCTTCCACCATTGCTAGCCTCTCTAGTACCGCACAACATTCGCCGGTACCATAAACCCACCATTTATCTTCCTCAAAACAGCCACCATACCTACCTATTATGGCATTTCCATAGCCATTCCGAGATATATTGCCATGCAACTTTCCACCATTCCATTTATTATGACACGCTCCATCATTGTCACATTGCTTTGCATGATCATGTAGTTGACATCATATTTGTGGCAAAGCCACCATTCATAATTCTTTCATACATGTCACTCTTGATTCATCGCCCATCCCGATACACTTCCGGAGGCATTCATATAGAGTCATATTTTGTTCTAGTATCGAGTTGTAATCATTGAGTTGTAAATAAATAGAATAAATAGAAGTGTGATGATCATCATTAATAGAGCATTGTCCCAAATAAAAAAAGAGAAAGGCCAAATAAAAAAGGAAATGCCCAAAAAAAGTAAAAAAAAGAAAATAAATAAAAAGGGGCAATGCTACTATCCTTTTTTTCCACACTTGTGCTTCAAAGTAGCACCATGATCTTTATGATAGAGAGCCTCTTGTTTTGTCACTTCCATATACTAGTGGGAATTTTTCATTATAGAACTTGGCTTGTAAATTCCAACAATGGGCTTCCTCAAATGCCCTAGGTCTTCGTGAGCAAGCAAGTTGGATGCACACCCACTTAGTTTCTTTTGTTAAACTTTCATACATTTATAGCTCTAGTGCATCTGTTGCATGGCAATCCCTACTCCTTCCATTGACATCAATTGATGGGCATCTCCCCAGCCCGTTGATTAGCCGCGTCGATGTGAGACTTTCTCCTTTTTTGTCTTCTCCACATAACCCCCTATCATTATTCTATTCCACCCATAATGCTATATCCGTGGCCCACGCTCATGTATTGCGTGAAAGTTCCAAAAGTTTGATATTACTAAAGTATGAAACAATTGCTTGGCTTGTCACCGGGGTTGTGCAAGATGAGAGCATTTTTGTGTGATGAAAATGAAGCATAGCCAAACTATATGATTTTGTAGGGATAACCTTTCTTTGACCATGTTATTTTGAGAAGACATAATTGCTTAGTTAGTATGCTTGAAGTATTATTATTTTTATGTCAATATTAAACTTTTGTCTTGAATCTTATGGATCTAAATATTCATGCCACAATAAAGAAAATTACATTGAGAAATATGTTAGGAAGCATTCCACATCAAATTTTTTTTTATCATTTACCTACTCTAGGACGAGCAGGAATTAAGCTTGGGGATGCTTGATACGTCTCCAACGTATCTATAATTTTTTATTGTTCCATGCTATTATATTATCTTTTTTGGATGTTTATGGGCTTTATTATACACTTTTATATTATTTTTGGGACTAACCTATTAACCGGAGGCCCAGCCCAAATTGTTGTTTTCTTGCCTATTTCAGTGTTTCGAAGAAAAGGAATATCAAACGGAGTCCAAACGGAATGAAACCTTCGGGAACGTTATTTTTGGAACAGAAGCAATCCAGGAGACTTGGAATAGACGTCAAGGAAGTTTCAAGGTGGCCACGAGGCAGGGAGGCGCGCCTGCCCCCTGGGCACCCCCACCCTCATGGGCCCCTCGCGGCTCCCCTGACCGACTTCTTTCGCCTATATATATCAATATACCCTAAAAACATCGAGGAACATAATAGATCGGGAGTTCCACCGCCAGAAGCCTCCGTAGCCATCGCAAACCAATCTAGACCTGTTTCGGGACCTTGTCGGAGGGGGGAATCCCTCTCCGGTGGCCATCTTTATCATCCCGGCGCTCTCCATGACGAGGAGGGAGTAGTTCACCCTCAGGGCTGAGGGTATGTACCAGTAGCTATGTGTCTGATCTCTCTCTCTCTCTCTCTCTCTCTCTCTCTCTCGTGTTCTTGAGTCGGCACGATCTTGATGTATCGCGAGCTTTGCTATTATATTTGAATCTTATGATGTTTCTCCCCCTCTACTCTCTTGTAATGAATTGAGTTTTCCCTTTGAAGTTATCTTATCGGATTGAGTCTTTAAGGATTTGAGAACACTTGATGTATGTCTTACATGTGCTTATCTGTGGTGACAATGGGATATCACGTGATCCACTTGATGTATGTTTTGGTGATCAACTTGCGAGTTCCGTGACCTCGTG
The DNA here is from genome assembly GCF_018294505.1 of Triticum aestivum. NCBI lineage: Eukaryota > Viridiplantae > Streptophyta > Magnoliopsida > Poales > Poaceae > Triticum > Triticum aestivum. The sequence continues at coordinate 389,921,000 of NC_057797.1, read as the reverse complement.
AACTTATGCATAGGGGTTGCACATGTTTTCATCTTGACTCTCCGGTAGAAACTTTGGGGCACTCTTTGAAGTTCTTTGTGTTGGTTGAAGAGATGAATATGAGATTGTGTGATGCATATCGTATAATCATACCCATGGATACTTGAGGTGACATTGCAGTATCTAGGTGACATTAGGGTTTTGGTTGATTTGCGTTTTAAGGTGTTATTCTAGTATGAACTCTAGGATAGATTGAATGGAAAGAATAGCTTCGTGTTATTTTACTACGGACTCTTGTATAGATCGATCAGAAATGATAACTTTGAGGTTATTTCGTACCCTACAATAATCTCTTCGTTTGTTCTCTGCTATTAGTGACTTTGGCGTGACTCTTTGTTGCATGTTGAGGGATAGTTATATGATCCAATTATGTTATTATTGTTGAGAGAACTTGCACTAGTGAAAGTATGAACCCTAGGCCTTGTTTCCTAGCATTGCAATACCCTTTACGCTCACTTTTATCATTAGTTACCTTGCGGTTTTTATATTTTCAGATTACAAAAACCATTATATACTATCCATATTGCACTTGTATCACCATCTCTTCGCCGAACTAGTGCACCTATACAATTTACCATTGTATTGGGTGTGTTGGGGACACAAGAGACTCTTTGTTATTTGGTTGCACGGTTGGTTGAGAGAGACCATCTTCATCCTACGCCTCCCACGGATTGATAAACCTTAGGTCATCCACTTGAGGGGAATTTGCTACTGTCCTACAAACTTTTGCACTTGGAGGCCCAACAACGTCTACAAGAAGAAGGTTGTGTAGTAGACATCACTTGCCATGTCCGGTGCGCGGAGCTCTAGGTCGAGAACTACTCGTAACAAGGGAGCAGCAACCAAGGCTGCAAAAAAAAGAGGGGTCGCTGCCACGCAGAGACCTCGAAAGATCTCTCACGGGCTGGCGATGGCTCCCAAGAGCGCCTAGCCACAGAGGCGAACATGCCGAGCTGGCGGCGCTGGAGTCGTTATCCCTTGACGGCATGCCCGATCAGCTCAATAAGCACCTCAATAAGCAGAAGGAGTTCATCCACGTCTTGGTGGAGCTGCTGAAGGAGAGCCTCGATGACATGCCCGTTGAGCTCAATAAGCAGGGGGAGTTGACTGCCGGCTTGGTGATGCTGCTGAAGAAGAGCATTGCCTCAGAGAAGAAGGTGACCGGCGAAATCCTGCAACTTCAGGAGGACAAGGCGAAGCTCTGCCACGAGCTCGACCTGCTAAAGGAGAAGAACGCCGGCTGGAAGAAGCAGCATGAGAGTAGTAGTTCCTCGATGAAGATGCTGCAAGCCCTCGTCATGGAATAGAAGGAGGAGTTGGCGAAGCTCCACATAGAGCACCCGGCTGCTGTCAAGGTACATAATGCGTCCGTGGAACAGATGATGAAGGCTCGCGTTGAGAAATCCCGCATCATGGACAGAATGAAGAAGATGGCGGAGGAGACGCGCAAGGAGATGGAGGTCGTGGAGGGGATGAAGAAGTAGCTACGACTCCGCGCGAATTAGATCATTTGGGGTGATAATCTTCCTTCTTATTTTGCTCCTCTGCTTCTTCTTTTGCTTCAGGTGTTTCGCCGCACGTGTCACGTTCTCTGCGAGGCATGAATAGAACAATGCTAACAATGAGATGACTAGCAAATTAGATCATTTTTATCGCCATATGGCACTGGGCTACCGTGTTTCATGCTCCTCCATCGTACTAGTACTACTCCAGTGGAAAACTTGAGTATACCGCACGGTTCTTTTCTCCTCCTCAGGTCGTCAGCACATTTATATGAGCAGTCAAATCACAAGGCCCCGCCTTCCAGCAGTAATGAGCCGTCAAATCACAAAGGCCCTCGCCTCTCGTGAAAAGGACCAAGCTAGACTGCCCTGCCCTCTAGCCTTTTAAAAAATGTATACATTTGTACAGTAGTAGTATCGATGGATTGCGCCATGGAGCAAAACTAACAAGATGAAATTAAAGAAAAAAGGTGGTACATATAGAGAGCGCTCGTCGCCAAATTATGCATATAGTATATGACACTACCCACTATGAAGGTACTACTAACACAGACTAGTAACTAGTCTACGTTACTCTCCACTATGACCAGCCAAAGTCGAGGCGCGGATACCAACGAGGGCCTGGTTGTGTCTATACTTGGACAACTCACCCGACTGCATGCGCACCAGGCAGACGAAGCTCGTGTCGTGTTGGTGCCGTGTGCGACCCGCACATTAAGCAAAACCTCGTGCCTCCATCTTAGCCTCCGCGTTTGAAACTTCTCAATCTCAAGGCCAAGGAGCAACGTGAAACCTAAGATAGAGCCAATCAGACGGTTGAGAATACTACAATTCGTAGCTATAGATGCATGTGTGAGAGAGGACGAGTGCGTGCGTGCACCTCTTCTCAGAGTACAAGTGTATGTGGGTGGCATCAACCTAGGGCGCAGTGATGGTGCGTGCGAGAAGTCCCAAAAGATAGGTGTAATGCATCTGAAAAAAGACTAGTCTATAGCTCGCCACGAGGCTATTCCTGTCGAACGCCAAGCGTAAGATATGTACCCGACGGTGCAAGTTTTTGCATGTTCACAGCAGTAGAAAAAGAACTAGTACCATGGCATATGCTACACCATGGCTGAGAAAACGTGCTGAGGTTACGCCATCCGGGAATAGTGCCGCACTTCGAAACTAGAACCGTCAATAAATTTTGAGCGCATCTCGTCACATTCTAAATTACTACTACTACCATGCTATATTTAATTGCAAACCTGTTCACACCGATCGCAACTTAAATGGTTTCCCACTTAGGAGCGTATTAGTAGTACTCAGTTATAAATACTACTATGCTAAGATGACTGCACGTTCCTCCTCAACTCCTCATCCACAAAAAACAATCAAGTCAATCAAGCCATAGCCAATGTGAGTTCTGGGTCGAGAGATTTCCACCAGGGAGAGGTGAGTATGGAAGAGGAAGCACGAGAGATGTCCCGCCTCGCCGCAAAAGCAGCTAACATGTCTAGCCGCGTAGCAGTAGCAGCACAGAGGTCCCGCCGTGCCGCCGAAGCAGCACAGAGGTCCCGCCGCGCCATCGATGTAGCAAACTGGCCCGGCCACGCCGCGGAAGTAGCAGAGATGTCCCGCCGCACCGCCGAAGCAACACAGAGGTCCCGCCGTGCCGCGGCGGCCTGGGAAAATTTATCGCGGGCAGGCGAGGACTCTTACAGGCGCATACATGCGATGGTCCATAGACAGATGGATCACATCTCTGGCTGGGCGAGGTTGCAGGATGAGGCTACCGGCGTCATCCGTCAACTAGGGGAGGGCAATGCGAAGCTCCGGGGCAAGCGCGACCTGCTGAGGGCGAAGCAGGAGGAGGAGACCGCTGCCTTGTTGCAGAGGACAGGTGTCATCATCAAGAAACTTATGGACGAGAATGCCATGCTCCGCATCGAGTGCAACAGGCTGGTGGAGGAATCCATGGATGCTGCCAAGCAGCGTATTAAGGACATGAAACTGATGAAAGAGATCACCGCCCGCCGCGAGAACTAGTCTCCGCGACCTGCAACGCATAAAGAAAGTAGAGATAAGCGAGCCAGATTGTTGTATGTGTCTTCCTTCTTCTTTTGCCCTTGTGTATTTCGGGCGTAGCCGCATGTGGCTTTTTTAATTATCTTCCTAATTATGTAAGATAATTATTATCCACTCTCGTCATCCTTATATATATTCACCAGTCTTTCTATAAGTCACAGTAGATGCTATATAGGTCCGTCGGATCTTACATCAAGATCCGTGCAAAATTTTCTTTTCAGATTTTCTTTTCTCTCTCTTAAATCTCAGTCGAGTGAGACATTGCCACGCCATTAAACAGAGGCTCGGGCGCCATTAATGAAGACCTTAGGAGAGAGGTGGACGGGAGATGGAGGTCAAAGGGCTCGCACGCCTCCCGTACTCAAATAGCTACCCTACAGGGCGCCTCCTAGCTAATAAAAAAGGGGACGCGTGGCAGCACGTAAATGGTAAATAGAACGCCCACGGTTTCAATAATACTTGTGTTTCCGATTGTAACGTGACATCACTTGTTCCAAAATGACTTTGTTGATTGTTAATGTGTGCGCCTTTGCAAATCGGACAACAAAATTACCACGTCATGTTGGTGCCATGTCATGACACCAAGCCAAGTTTCATGATTTTCATGCATGTGTCGGATTTACAGGAATTAAAAAACCAAGTTTCTCAATGTTTCCAACCAAGCCATGATGCCCAGATGTTTGAATTTCATTCCCATTTCTGGCATGGGACCTAGAAATTACCCGAGGACACACATGTGATTTTTCAACCAGCTTTGGTGCACTGGAGCATGTGCTTGTATTTAAAATTTGTATTATGCACACAAAGGTGACAAGTTCCCTCTTAGAACCACGAGCCTTCTTGAGAGAAGCTCCGGTTTGCAAGAAACTTATACCAAAACTTGCTCCTATTCTGCATTTTTTTACCACAACATGGTAGTACTATGACATGACACCATGCCAAGTTTCATGATTTTCAGGCATGTTTTGGATTTACAAGAATTTTAAAACCAAGCTTCTCAATGTTCTTGGCCGAACCACGATGCCCAGATGTTTGAATTTCATTCCCATTTCTTGCATGGGACCAAGAAATTCACCCGAGGACACACATGCGATTTTTCAATCAACTTTGGTGCATGGAAGCATGTGCTTGTAGTTCAAATTTGAATTATGCACATTAAATGACCAGAAACTCAATTAATGTATAAAAAAGGCCAAACGAACCCAGAATAATTCCAAAATTTAACAGGGCACTCATATAGTTCTATGTTGCCTCTGTAAAGAAAATCTGGGGGGGGGGAGTCAACGTATATTGTTTCGCACACAAAGGTATAAAGAAATAAAGAAATAAAGAAATTAGCATACCTATTTAATTCTTGGGTTCTTATTATTTATGCCACTAGTTGTGTATCACTACTCAGTTTTGCCATTAGAAGTTACAACTACTCAAAAAATGCCATCGATCCATGAGATACCTGCTCAAAAATGCAATTAGATATCTAAAAAATGTCATCGTTAAGTTAGATGTTTGCTCAGAAATGCCATTAGACATTGTTATTTTCACGTCAAACCCGTTGACCATGTTACATGACAAAAATAAGCTGATTCTCACAATGATAAGTTAATGGTGTCCAGCACAACACATCCCTCAAATAAAACTAAGCACCCTAGAATTCTTTGACAAAACTAAGCACCCTGAAATTATTTGACAACTAAACTACTGGCTATATGATGTTGGCCATATATATTTTACGTATATAATGTGAAGAAACGAGTGGTAGTACTATACCAACTAAAAGATGAAATGTACGAAATATAACGAGAAGAAACATAACATAGTTCTGCTAGGGGCTCAGCATAACACACCCCTCAAATAAAACTAAGCACACATGAAATTAAACTAAGCAACAAATCCGGTAGACACTGCATTAGAACCACCATGAGCAACGACACTGCCACCTTACTCGGACTCCTCATCCACGTCCTCGACTTCGTCCTTGTCCCTCTTCCTCTTGGCCGATACTTCTTTGATTGAACCACACACTTGGCTCTTGCTCTTCATCCAACCCTTGTAGATATTGAAACAAAGGTAGCCATCCATTGCTGCGTAGTGGATGTGGTCTATATCTAGTACATTCCACTCCCATGCATGATGAAACTTGAATGGAGGTTTCTTCAGTGTACTGTATGGAGGATGAACCATGGCTCCTACCAGGGTCACCATTGAAGGCTGATCACGGGAGGGCACCAGCCCTTTCTTCTGGAGGTCGAAGGGTTTGCCTACAGCAAGGCCTATCCGATCCAGGACATCCTTGTCGTTCCTAAAGTCTACAGTAACGAATTTGACTCGGCTGTCCTTGAGGAAATTCTTAAAATCCTGGCACTCAACGTAGGCATGGCATATGTGGTAGACCAAGCATAAATCATGCACGCAAACCCGGATCACGACGGGCTTCTTCTTCTCTGCCTCCTTTAGATTCTTCTTGCTTCCCAGGACTATGGTGTACTCAACATCTAGCCCAGCGACCCACTCATCATTGAGTTTTTGAACATGCGTTTGAAGCGAGCAAGGCATACTTTCACCTTTGCGGAAGAATGGGTGTAGATGACGCAGAACTCATCGCCGGTGATGGTTCTAACCTTGTACTCACCGCCGATCATGGAGATTTGGGACTCCATGGATTTGGGAGGAGGGTTAGGATTAGTGGAACTGCCGTAATGTGAAAGGACGGGATGACTAGGAGCGGTTTATCGATTGTAAAAATGTCGAGTGGAGGGGGCGTGCGAATGGTAGGGTAGTGGCTTGCCTGGTGGATAAATGGATTCATGCACAGTACTATGGGGGCCCAATTAGATGTCATGTCTACTCGACGCCCAATTAAATGGCTTTCGATGTCATGTCAAGCGTCGGGAAAATTACCGGTGACACAAAGCTTTCCATTCTCCCATGATATGGGCTTTCGAGAGCCATTGGATCTGAGATCGAACGGTTGCATGGCGTGATTCTACACCTATGGGTGAATATCCTATCCTGGAGGGTTATTCTGCAAATTTTCAGCAACTTAGCATGCGACCGTTCGATCTCAGATCCAAGGGCTGCCAGCAGCCCGTATCATGGTCACGCCTACCACGACCGCCAGCTCGCTCGCGCGGTCGCGCCCTTGGAGATTTAACACGGTGCATTAGGCTATCTGATGTTGGCATGTCATACATAGTCATCACTTAGTCACTCATACAACAAGGTAGCTATAAGGTTGGCTATAAGAGTATTTTTTTTGTTTACTTCTCTCTATCTCTTTCTTCGTAGTATTTATTGCATTTGCCAGGGAGTGACCTCTTCCAATGAAATGATGCTTAGATGAGGTGCTATGGGCATTAAATGGCTTAGCAACTCAAGTCCCCAATGCATAGGTGCTTAGTTTTTTGTTGCTAAGTTTGCTTCATCTAGGTACACGCGCTTATCACCATTTCTTCCTAGGGTCACCAAACTAGTCTCTCTCTTCTTAATTAACTTGCCACATCGGACTTTATGCCTATGTGGCAGGCTTAGCACCTGTAGGATCAAGTACAATAGTGGGCTATAAGCCCGCTTTACATGGCATTTTTGCATATGTGGGAGAAAGAGGCAAGGAAAAAGTGGAGGAGTGGGCTCTCAAGCAAGAGCCAACCTCTACATGGTGGAGCATCGGGAGAGGCACCTGTATGGAGGTGGTCAGGAATCGGGAGACTCACGCCAGTCGTAGTGCCGCAGTTAAAATGATAATGGCAAGTCAAATCACTGGGTCCCACTTGTCCAACAGTAATTCACTGTCAAATCACACAACCCTACATTTGCAGCAGCCTACTCCCTCATTTTCTCGCGTCTCTATCGAACCGACTAGGCGGAACTGCCCCACCCTCGACTTTTAAATAATATACTATTCTAATTTTGTATCCATGGATTGCGCCATGGAGCAAAGCCTCAAGAAAATGGCGGTACACATGTATGGAGTATACAGCACGCCCGCCGCGTTCGTGTCGCACCCTAGATGGTCGGTCGGTCTGGCACACCGCTCTCCGAATGGAACGTGTGTCATATTGCGTTTGCACACACATGGGACTGCATGGCACACTCCTCGGCCCCACAAGTTGGGTGAGTTAATAGAAGAGAGAGAGACGAGCGATAGTACTACTAGAGAAGTGTTGTAGGAGTGCATACGTTGGTACCTGGACGATCCCTGCAAGACACGGAAGATCAGTTCGTCCATGCATGTGACCAGACTCCAGTAGACACGCCTGGATTGGCTATCGTCTACATATCATGCAGGTTGTGTTGTACATGGCTGTAGTTATGGTGAGAAATCTAAAAAAAGGTTTCTTGTCATCTCGCAAAATTAGGTGTCATGTGCTTCGGATCACTATGAGGGTTAAACAGGGACAACTGAGTTGGGCTAGTCATTGGGGGCACATGCACGAAGACTACTCGGCTGCCATCTAGGTCAAGCCAGCTATGTTAATTAGGACATCTATCAATGGACCCCTTTTCTACGAGTTTATGTTTAATTTGAGCTTTGATCCTCGTCTAGTTTGTCCGTCGGGATTCATCTTGTCTCCTTTGGGCAGTGAGGTTATGATTTCTTGTCATGTGTCATTTTTTCATGTTATATGTTATAATCCGGTGCTTCAGATCAAAATGACGACAACTGCGCCTCTGGGGCACGTGCATGAAGACTTCTTGACAGTCATTGCCGAGGTCAAGCCAGCTCCGGCCGGTAGACAAAAGAAAACTAGTACTCCACTATATAGGCAGGAGCCTGCGCGCTTGCTTGCTAGTGTTTCTCTCTTCACACTGTCTCGTCCTCTCCAGATCTAAACACGACAGCGGTGGCCACACACTCTCTCTCTACTCACCGCTGGTCACAGATCCAGCCGGATCCTCTCCGGCGGGGAAGGTGAGAAGGTGCAACGTTCACGCGGTCATCCTCGACGACGGCTCTTACCCACTGCCGGCGCACCCCGATCAGCGTGCCTTGCCGTTCTCTCCCAAGCATCGCTGGTGAGGGAGGGCCTCTGTAAGTGCATCTAGTGCCACCCCTAGTTGGTTTTGGAGTATTGACGACAAACCTAGTTGAGGGACTAATGTGTTTGTGAGAATTGCAGGATAACACAGGTAGAAGCCCCCCATTGATTCGGTTTTCCTACCAGAGATGACCCCTAAAAATGTATGAAGACATTAAAGTCAAAGGTGGTAAGTGAATACATTCACCTTGAAGACTATGACAAGAGAAGACATCGCATGAAGACTATGGAGCGCGAAGACTTAGATCTTTCGTAGTTCTTTTTCTTCTTTGTTGAGTCATAGGAACCACTGTAATGTTAAGTGGGGTCCAAGAAAACCAGTCAGAATGACTGAAGTGATGCTTAACCAAAATCCTATGTCTTCAAGTGAAGACTATGAGAGCGAATCTTGTTCAGAGTTGGACAAGTCAGCTTTGCTTGTAGCCCAAGTAAAGTTGCCGTGTGTGTTTGAAATCTGACCGTTGGAACACGTGTCAGTTCCTTAGTGACCCAGGGTCATTTCGGACAAATCAGGTTGGGTTGCCTAGTGGCTATAAATAGCCCACCCCCTACAACCATAAACGGTTGGCTGCTCAAAGTTAAAGTACGGCTTTTGTCGTTTGAGAGCAACCCACCTCAAAACCTTTGAGAGAGAATTCCTTGAGAGGATAAAGCCCTAACCATCCAGAGCCAAAGAGTGTTAGGCATCACTTAAGTCTTCTTGTCTATGTGATCTGAAGACTTATTACACTTGAGGACTGTGAATCCTCCAGCCGGTTAGGCGTCGCGTTCTGAGCATCCAAGAGTCATTGTGGATCGCCGGTGAACGAAGTCTGTGAAGGTTTGGAAGTCTACCTTGAAGACTTACCAGAGTGATTGGGCGAGGACTGGGTGTCCTTAGCTCAAGGGGAATAAGGTGAAGACGAGGTCTTCTGAGTTGAATCTCAGCCTCCCTAACCAGACGTACAGTTGTCACAACAACTGGAACTGGTCCAATAAATCATTGTCTTCAACGAGTCACTGGTTTCATCCTTCCCTTCCCTTTACTTACTGTTGGTTCTTGTGAAGTCATTGTACGATAGCATCACCATTCGACTTCACTAAGTGATTACGTGTACTGATTGGCTTCTCAACATCTTCCTACCTGATCCTTACTGCCTAGCTGCTATTTGTCATTGTGCTTTCACTTCATTGAATACATGACTATGGTTTGCCTAGTGTAGTCTACCTTCCGCTGCATGATAATAGGTTTATTTCTATCGTTTGTCTTCGAAACTTACATGTTTTGAAGACTTTCATAAAAATCGCCTATTCACCCCCCTCTAGTCGATCACTAGCACTTTCAATTGGTATCAGAGCAAGGTACTCCCTTGTTCTGTGTGATTCGGTTTAACCACCTGGAGTTTTAGCTATGTCGACTGCAGGGATAATTAAAGTCTCCGCTGCGTGCCCCGTCTTCGATGGAACTGAATATCCCTACTGGAAGAATAAGATGCGCATGCATCTTGAAGCCATTGATGTCGACCTATGGTATGTCGTCAAGAACGGCGTTCCCAAGGCTGGAGAAGGTGTCACTGCCGCTGATGTCAAGAAGTTCGTTCAACTGGACTCTACTGCCAAGAATATCATCTGTGGTCATCTGACCAAAGGACAGTATGGCCGCGTGAGTGCTTTGGAAACATCTAAGCTAGTCTGGGACTGGCTATCCAAGGTCAACGAAGGCGTCTCAACCCAGAGAGATCAGAGAATCAGTGTCCTTCGCAACCTCTTCAACCGCTTCAAGAGAAATGACAATGAGAATGTCCAGCTCACGTTTGATCGACTCACTGACATCACAAATGAGCTTCAAGCCCTCGGCGCTACTGAGATCACCAAGCATGAAGTCGTCAAGACACTCCTGAGATCACTTGACAGTTCGTTTGACACCCTAGCCTTGATGATTCAAGAACGTCCTGATTTCAAGACACTCGATCCGTCTGACATACTTGAAAGGCTCAACACACACGAGTTTCAGCTTTCTGAGAAAAGAGACATCTACGGTCCCAACTATGGGAGAACTCGTGCCTTGAAGGCAAAGGCTGTCTCCTCATCTGAAGAAGAATCTGACAGCAGTTCTGATGATCCTGAAGACATTGGAAGGGAGCTTGCTATGCTTGTGAAAAAGTTCTAAAAATTCACTAAGAAGAAATGCTTCATAAAGTCTTCACGATCAAGCTCAAGGAATGATGAAGCTTCTGCTCATGACTACAAGAAGAGAACATGTCACAAGTGCAAGAAACCTGGCCACTACATCTCTGAGTGTCCACAGTGGGACAATGAGAACAACAAGAAGAAGAAGAGCAAGGAGTATGACTCTGACGACAAGAAGAAGAAGAAATACTCAAAATCTTCTTCCAAGTCTTCCTCCAAGTCTTCATCACACAAGAAGAGCTCATCTGGCAAGGCACGTGCGTTTGTTGGCAAGGAAATGGACTCTGAGGATGAGTCCGCTTCTGAGGAGGCGGAGGTGGAGTCTGAGGAGGAGTCCGATTCTGGCATTGCAAGTCTGGCTACAGCATACGTTGCCAAGTCCATCTTCAACACTGAAGAAAATGACTTCATCACCGACACCGATGCAAATGACAAGGACTACTCCGCTCCTTCCTACTGCTTCATGGCACGTGGTGCCAAGGTAAACACACGCACTACTCACTATCAAACATCTAGTGACGATGACTCTGATTGTGTTTCCAAACCCAGCTACAAAACACTTGCTAAAATTGCAACTGAACAACAGAAAACCATGGAACACATTCAAAAACTGTTAGACAAAAGCGATGATCTGTTAGACGCTGAAATGACTCGATCTCAGTCCTTAATTGAAGACATAAAAAATCTTCACGTTAAGTATGAGGAACTTGAAAGTCGTCATGAAACGCTCTCAACAGCTCATGAAAGGCTTTCCTATGATTATCTTCAAAGGAAGCAAGATCTTGAGAAATTGAGAGCGGCTCATGAAGATCTTCAAAAAGAAAACGAGTCACTTCGCGCCGAACAGATCAGTTCAGCTCAGGAAGGATTTGAACCACCATGTCTTAAATGTATTGAGCGTGATAACGCTACTTCTGTTGCTGAATGTTCTACTGCTGCTACTGTTGCAATATCTTCAACTGTTGATGTGGAAACTAACCCCTCTGCTGAGGACACCACTGCTATTGCTGATGAGAATGCTAGGTTGAAGACACTGCTTGAAACAGGGATGTACAAAAGTCTCAAAGGGCATCAGACACTATGTGATGTCCTCAAAAGGCAGATCCTGAACCGAAACCCTAGGAAAGAGGGTGTTGGGTTCGTAAGGAAAATGAATGCTGATGGCTCTTACTGGAAACCTGAGCAGTACCCCAAAACCACATGGGTTGCTGCAAAGGAACCTTCAGCAGATCCATCCACTCTATCTGGCTTCACTTGTGCTAACCCCATTGTTATTGATGAATCCTTTGATGCAAACTATAAACTGTTTAAGAATCAGAATGGTGAAGTGTTTGCCAGGTATATTGGTACTAACTGCAGGAATGGACCGCCTATGAAGAAGATCTGGGTGCCGAAAAGGTGTTTGGAGAATCTTCCTGTGAATGTCATCATGACACCACAGGTGAAGAAGACAAACCCCAGACCACAGGCTTCATACGGTCCAAAGGCTTCATACAGACAGAGGACTCACCTGAGTCACACTAACGCAAATGTTTTGCAGGGAAGCCATACTCAGGCCTATGAATATGAGCGCGGTTCATCAAACCGCCATGTTCATAAGACCAAGAACTATTCTGCTTATTCTTATGAATACTATTGTCCACCTGCAAGACTTTTTGCTAGGGCTCCAAAGCCAAAGTTCTCAGATGCTGCACTTAGACTTATTGCTTCGAAGCCACCCCTGAAGATGTGGGTGGCTAAGAAAGCTTAACTCTCTTTTGCAGGGAAAGGTCTCCAGCCGAAAACCAAAATCGTCTGACACTATTGCTGGGGACCTTAAACATCTTGTAGGGCGCAAGATCAAATGCCCAAATGGTCTTACTATGTACTTTGTTTCTGAATCGCTTGCAACTTGCCCTATCAGTCCTAATCTCGATCTAAGCTTTAATAATCCACTGGTTCGTCAAATGTTTTTGCTTCACAATTCTCTTCGTGAAGCCTATCCCCCTAACTGCACTGTAGGGTACGACACCAGCTGCTTCAGAATGGATTATTGATAGTGGGTGTACAAATCACATGACTGGCAAGCGAAGCCTTCTCATGGACTCAACTTTACGTCCATCAGACAAAAGTCACATCACATTTGCTGACACTGGTAAAAGCAAGGTATTGGGTCTAGGTAGAGTTGCAATCTCAAAGGATCAACACATGGATAAAGTCATGCTTGTTGAATCCCTTGGTTTCAACTTAATGTCTGTCTCAATGCTTTGTGATTTAAACATGATTGTGATGTTTGGAAAATATCGTTGCCTTGTACTAATGGAATCTGACAAGTCTCTAGTGTTTGAAGGGTATCGAAAAGATGATTTGTATGTTGTAGATTTCTCAGCAGGACCACAACTTGCAGTATGTCTTCTAGCAAAAGCTTCTGAATGCTGGCTCTGGCATCGAAGGCTAGGGCATGCTGGCATGAGGAACCTCCACACCCTTGCAAGGAAGAAGCATGTCATAGGCATCGAGGGCGTCAAGTTCAAGAAGGATCACTTATGCGGTGCCTGTGAAGCAGGAAAGATGACGAGGGCCAAGCATCCCTCGAAGACAATCATGACAACGACTCAACCCTTCGAACTGCTACACATGGATCTTTTCGGTCCCACTCATTACTCAACTCTTACTACTACTGCTTGTCTCTATGGCTTTGTCATTGTTGATGATTATTCAAGATATACTTGGGTGCATATAATCCTTTACAAGACTGAAGTGCAGGATGTCTTCAGACGCTTCGCCAATCGAGCAATGAACAACTATGGCGCCAAGATAAAGCACATCAGAAGTGACAATGGCACTGAATTCAAGAACACTGGCCTAGATACATATCTTGATACTTTGGGCATCACACATGAATTCTCAGCTCCGTACACGCCACAGCAGAATGGCGTCGTCGAACGCAAGAACAGAACACTTATTGAGATGGCTCGGACGATGCTTGATGAATACAAGACTCCAAGAAAATTCTGGCCTGAAGCCATTGACACTGCATGCCATATCATCAACCGTGTTTATCTTCACAAGCTTCTGAACAAGACATCCTATGAGCTCCTTACTGGCAAGAAGCCAAATGTCAGTTACTTCAGAGTATTTGGCGCCAAGTGCTGGATCAAGGATCCACATCACACTTCAAAATTTGCACCAAAAGCACATGAGGGTTTTATGCTTGGATATGGAAAGGATTCGCACTCCTACAGAGTCTTCAATCTCTTTCATTACAAAGTGGTTGAAACAGTGGATGTGCGGTTCGATGAAACTAACGGCTCACAAAGAGAGCACTTGCCAAATGTGCTAGATGAAGTTCCATCCAGTGAATCAATCAAACTTATGGGAACTGGAGAAATCATACCTTCTGAAGCTCAACCTGAAGAAGAACTTATCATCTCCGCACCTGATCAACCTGAAGACAATGCTCAGCCTGAAGACAATCCCTCTAACAATGACAATGATCAGCAAGAGCAAAATCTTCGTCCTGTACATCCTCGTGTTGCAAATGAAGTGCAGATTGAGAGAATAATCGATAGCATCAATGCACCAGGTCCACTCACTCGTTCAAGGGCAACACAGCTAGCAAATTTCTGTGGGCACTTCGCATTCGTCTCAATAACAGAACCCAAGAAAGTTGAAGAAGCCTTCATGGAACCTGAATGGATTCAAGCTATGCAAGAAGAGCTTCAACAGTTTGAGCTGAATAATGTATGGGAACTGGTTAAGCGTCCTGATCCTCGGAAGCACAATATAATAGGCACCAAATGGATATATCGCAACAAGCAAGATGAGCATGGTCAAGTTGTCAGAAACAAAGCTCGTCTCGTTGCTCAAGGATACACTCAAGTTGAAGGGATTGACTTCGATGAAACATTTGCTCCTGTGGCTAGACTTGAAGCCATACGCATACTGCTGGCCTATGCAAATCATCATAACATACTTCTATATCAAATGGATGTGAAGAGCGCTTTTCTCAATGGCAAGATTGAAGAAGAAGTGTATGTTGCACAACCACCTGGCTTTGAAGATCCAAAACATCCTGACATGGTATACAAGCTCAACAAGGCACTGTATGGCCTCAAACAAGCCCCTCGGGCTTGGTATGACACACTCAAAGACTTCCTGAAGAGCAAAGGCTTCAAATCTGGTTCCCTCGACCCCACTCTCTTCACGAAGACATATGATGGTGAACTGTTTGTGTGCCAAATATATGTGGATGACATTATCTTCGGCTGCACCAATCAGAAATACAGTGAAGAGTTTGGATATATGATGCAAGAGCAATATCAGATGTCCATGATGGGTGAGCTGAAGTTCTTCCTTGGTCTTCAAATACGTCAGCAACGCAACGGCATCTTTATATCTCAAGAGAAGTATCTCAAAGATTGCCTGAAGAAGTTTGGTATGCAAGACTGCAAAGGCTTCACGACGCCAATGCCAGCCAAACATCATCTGGGTCCCGACGACAATGGTAAAGAGTTCGATCAAAAGGTATACCGCTCCATGATTGGTTCTTTACTTTATCTATGTGCATCTAGGCCAGATATTATGCTTAGTGTTTGCATGTGTGCTCGATTCCAAGCGGCACCAAAGGAATCGCATCACTTAGCTGTGAAGCGAATTCTTCGATATTTGGCTTACACCCCAACTCTAGGATTATGGTATCCAAAGGGCTCAGAGTTTGATCTGGTTGGATTCTCGGATGCTGATTATGCTGGTGACAAGGTGGATCGCAAGTCTACATCAGGCACATGTCATTTTCTGGGACGATCACTTGTATGTTGGTCTTCAAAGAAGCAGAACTGTGTATCTCTCTCCACTGCTGAATCTGAATACATTGCTGCTGGATCTTGCTGCGCTCAGCTTCTGTGGATGAAGCAAACACTCAAAGACTATGGCATTCATCTGAAGCAAGTGCCACTCTACTGCGACAACGAAAGCGCCATCAAGATTGCCAACAACCCAGTTCAGCACTCGAAGACAAAGCACATTGAAATTCGTCATCACTTTCTCAGAGATCATGTTGTGAAGGAAGATATTGATATCATACACGTCAACACTGAAGAGCAATTGGCAGATATCTTCACCAAGCCCTTGGATGAGAAGAGATTTTGCAAGTTACGGTGTGAGCTAAATATCTTGGAATCCTCAAATGTCCTGTGATCAGGCACACATCCTAACACTTATGCATATTGATGACTTAGATGTGCAACACACGAAGTAAAGTATATCTTCAATCAATGAAGACATACATTCTAAGTGTGAATACATTAATGTGGAATTTGACTTCGGAGCGCCACGATAATTGTGCGCCGTGTCTGGGTCTAATACTTCCTATACGGTGGGTAACGCCACCACAAAATTCGTCTGTTTGAAGTGTTTTACCCATGGTGTTACATTTGCTGTGTCTTCACATTTGGTTTGGCTTCAATCTCAACATGTCTTCATGATTATCTTCATTATGTTGATCATATATATATATACTAGTGTTCTGTCCTCTACAGCATTCACTTATAGCTATGTCTTCTTGTTGAATCTTTTGAACTAAGTGAATGTGATCGGACCCTAACCTCTCTATGCTTTCTATCTCAAACTCTATCTCTCCAAATCATATGCATTCTATTGAAACTGTCGAATATCTTCTCTGCGTCCTTGTCAGCAGAAGATACAGAGACAAACATTAAGTCCGTTTTCAATGCTAATTCCTTCACCTGAAACCCGGAGAAGTGGGAACGACCACCCGACAATCCAGGCGTGCGTGGGAACGTGGAACAACCTCCGATATGTTGCATGATGGCCACGTGTTCTTCAGATGTGAATCGCCAGGGGCACCTGTGTAATAACGTTGTCGTCCCTGTCCCTATAAATACACGCCTTACCACAGTCATTATCCTTTCTTCCACTCTCGCACGAACCCTAGCGCCACCGCTAGCCCTCGACGACGCCGGCGACGAAGCGCTTAGCTGCCGCGACCTCTCCGACGCCGTCTTCACGCCGGCCGCGGACATCGTCTTCTCCGCCGTCGCCGTAGGTGTCCTCCGTCGCCAAGTTAGGGCACGGACGATCGAACTGCTCGGCCTCCTCTTCCACTCCGTCTAGCAGTTCCTTGTGTGGTAAATAAAACTTCCTTTTTACGGCCCCTTTGATCCTATAGATTCGTCACTTTCTACCACAAGCAGTTTCTGTTCACACAAGTTGGATCCACTTCATACTGCATCTCATATTATGCCTAGTATGTTCACTTATGCTTCACAAAGTAGTTAGATTCCTCACTTGTACTGATCTGTGGATTCGTACAAATCTGGAACCAACTCCTTATCTATGAGTGAATGTCTTCGCACGATGAGGTCAATGTCTTCTAAACTGATTTATCTTCAAAATCTTCTGAGAATGCATATGACCTCTTCCCCTTCCCTCGCACCTTAATGCTGTCACAGGTACATGTCCGTGGGAGAATCCCTTGGTTCTCATAGTCTGCATTCATTTGCAGAATTCTTACAGCATCATATAAATTCTCCCGAAGCCAGTTCCTGTTTGTCCAGCAAGCGAAAGCCCTTGAAGCCTTTGAACGTATTGAAGCCATTCAGTTTAAAGTTCATGGCTGCAGAGAAATCAGCAAGGAAGGGTGGCAGAAAGCGTCGAGGTGAAACATCAAGAGATCTGCCCGATGACCTCTCAGAACTGTACAAGACAGATCCAGAAGAGGATTACAATCAGCGCAAGACACGAATCCAATGGATTCGACGATATTGGGCAGAACAGTGGTTCAAGTACAGGTTTGTGACAAAGGAATATGCTTAGAAGAATGCCATCAAGCGACCATGGGGAGACATCCTATACAAAAATCTTCAACCCAGGTCCAGAGATGAAGCCATTGAACAAGGCTTCTATCCCTGCATGGTCCGTGGACCACAGCCTGCGGATGCTAACCCATCGTCACTGCTATGGTGTCGTGATGACAATCTGTTCAAGCGCAACTTCCAGTTTGCCCAGAATTCGGCGAAGCAGAACAAGAAGTCATTGGGACTAGACTTCAACCCTGGTCCCTCTGCTCCCCGTGCAGATGGCACCCGCGATGCCGAACCCAATGTCGTCGGTCCGTTCTACAACCTGGATGGCCTCATCACTCACATCTCTGTTCAAGGTGCCAAAGTGGATCATTCTGATGATGATGCTGACACTGATGAAGCCCCAGCTCCTACTCCAAAGCCGCAGAAGCCAAAGCTGCCTAAAGCTTCAAAGCCTGCCTCAGCACCAAAAATCTCACGGGCGAAGCCACTGGCTACTGCACCTCCTGAAGACAGTGTGCAGTCTGAAGATCTGTCACGTATCTCCAAGCCCCCGAGAGTCAAGATGCCTCTGCCACACACCAGCCAAGAACTGACTGCTGCTGCCATTCTGCGCAACGATGCCATTGATCTGTCCAGTGATGAAGATCTTGCAGATGACGCTCTTGAGCAACTGATCAAGAGCAAAGAAGAAGCAGAAATCTTCAACAATTTGCCTCTCTTTGACGTGGCAATCATCCACGACTTCATCGATGAGTGGTTTGACACGCCCAACCTCAGCTTTGAAGATCTGCAACTTCCCATTGGCCTTAGTGTCGCTTTCCATGGTGCCATTGCTTCAGAGTTAGCTATAGCCCAGCGCATCGTTGAACTAAAGCAGAAGATTGACTTTGAGAAAGCTCAGTTCAAGAAGCATATGGCCAAGCTCAGTGTGCAAGAGGTCAAGAACTTCAAGATCATGCTGCACGAGCTCAAAGAAGCCTTTCTCAAGAAGCGTGAAGAAGCTCAAGGTTCTCGTGAGCGCATGAAGAGCCTGGCTGACAAGTGTGTGCAAGCCTACAATGAGGCTGAGAAGCACAAGGCCCTTGGGCGTCCTGGCATTGACCCCAGGATGGCTGCAAAGCAGAAGAAGAAGAAGCCCGGTATGGTCGAACCCGACGCACCAAGACAGGAAGCACATCCCATTGTCTTCCCAACCAGCATGACTGGCTCGGAGCCAAAAGCCAGGTCTACCGCTTCAGAACTAAAGAAGACGAGGAAGGTTGAGGCTGAAGCTAGAAAGAGGAAACATCCTGAAGCCTCTGCTGCCGCTCCCTCCAAGAAGAAGCGGAAGACCAAGAAGGAACGGGCTGCTCCCACAGAGCCCTTAATTGTTAAACCTATCTCCATGGTTCGCCCTGCCGCTGAACATCAAGAGCGCCAACTGACTGTCCATGAGCCTACTTTCACAGAGGCTCATGACGCTGAAGACATACCAGCATCTGATCCCACCGCTGCTGAAGACATTGGTCACCATGACCATGTTGAAGATGATGTAGTTCTTCCTCAGATCAAGCACCAACAGGTATCATCGCCTGTGCTTACGCACAGTGAACTCATCAGCATTGGTCGTCCTCTGACGCCAATTGCTCAGGATGCATCATGGGCTGATCACCCACAACAACAAGTCACACCACCCCGGCAAGAAGAAGAAGATGACTTTGAGGCCCAGCCAACTTCATCTCCAAAGGCGTCGCCAGCGTTACGCGGGCTTTGCAAAGGACCAAGGTCTCAAGTCTCCGAGTCTGAGGCTAAAACTATTGAAGACATTCCGGCTGCATCAGCCGATGACACTCAAGAAGAAGAACGTGTCCCTACTCCCCCAACTACTGAAGAAGCTGTTCTCGAGGAGAACGTGTCTGTGCCCGACCCTCCAGCTCATCAAGTGGAGGTAGAAAATCTTGAGGCTGCCACCACCAACACCAATGAAGCCACTGACGCTGTCATGGCTGAAGCAAATGTGGAGCCTACACCAACCCAAGAACCAGAAGTCAGCGAAGCCAATGATGCTACTGCTTCTGTTCCTGCGCCTGCTGCTGGTCCTCAGTTTGACTATCATATTGAGCATAGGCCTCAGGTACAGAAGCCAATGCCAAGGTTGCCCAGGTTTCCAGGTCCTGCATCAGCACCTGGATCCTTCAATGTCAACGGCTTCAAAGCAGACAACACCTTCTTCAATAGCTCCAAGAACCCCTACTCAAGGGAACGAATATCTTCTGATCGGTTCTGGAGCTATCCGCAGCGAAGCTATTACTCATGCATTCTGTACAATCAAGGTCGCATCTTCCCACATATGCGTCTTGACACCGAAGCAATAGCTGGTCTGCCCTGTTTGGAAGAAGCTCTGGATTGCTTCAAAGAGGTTGGATTGTTGCCTTCATCACCGACCAAGAGCATTGGAACGAAGAGTTGCTGCTCCAATTTTATGCCACACTTCACATACGTGGTTACAACAGAGATCCGAAGACTTGGGTCCTTGAGTGGATGACAGGAAATGTTCATCACGAAGCCAAAGCCTTTGATATCATTGAGCTCACTGGTCTGCCCACTCCTGGAGATCTCTATGAACCTGGCTGTCAGCTTCACAGTGAAGCTATGGAGAGCATCTTTCAGAAGCCTGAACCGAACATGAGTCAGATGCTCAGTATGATGAAGCCTTTGCCACAAGATGCTGCATATCCTAAGGAGTTCTTTGTTGAAGACCTGGAGTATCTGCCAAGGACTATCTATCACATTATACGGCGAACTCTCTGGCCCATCAAAGGACATTCTCCACATGCAAAACTGGAAGGTGCAATGAAGACTTTGGTCTTCTATATTCTTCATGGCAAATGCTTCAATGCACAAGACTTCTTCATCCACCAACTTGCTGCATCAGGATCTAATCTTTTTGGCTTGAAGTTCTACGCTCCATGGATAATGCGGCTGATTAAACTCCACTCAGCTATCTCATATCAGCCATCTGCTCGCAATCATCGGATCTTTCTGCCTGATGTGGATATGTCCGTTGACGCCATTTATCCAGAGCCTGCCAAGGAACCTCTTACTCTTCAGAATGCGGAGCATCAAAGTTTCACTCAGAACATTGAAGGAGTTGAAGTAGTCACTCATGTTTATCCTCTGGCTGGTACTACACATGCACCTCATCGTGCCCTTACTGAAGCCACTGAAAGCACTATTGCCCAACGACCCAAGAAGCGATCTCGTGTTCTCAATGACCGAGAGCTTCTGGTTGCTCTTCATCAGAAACAGGATAGGCATCATGACTGGCTGAAGCGCCAAATGCACAGCCTCTTGGTGGATGTCAACCGCATTCGCAATCTTGCCACCAAGAATGCCTTTGTTGCCCATGAAACCTGTCGGCGTACATGGAAAGGGCTGACGCTTATGTGTTCTGAGGATGATCTTCAAGAGGATGGCTTCTCTGAACGTTTCAAGTTTGACTCCACACCTCCCCGAAGGACTGTGCTGCGACGAACTCCATCTCTTGAAGACTCTGAGTTCTCTTCCTCTGCGGCAACTGTGAATGCCAGAGTGATCGAGGACGAAGATGATGCCACTTCACCGCCCCCTACTTCTGCACGCCTCGACACTGCCCCAAGTTCTTCTGCACCGCCGAACACCACCGACGACCCTGCTGCTTCACCTACTCTTCATGGGAACGAGTAGATGCTCTATGTCTTCAAACCTTTTTGGTCCTCACTGACAAAAGGGGGAGAAGCATATGAGTTTGATAGTCTTCAAGCGGGTCCATATGGGCGGTTACTTTATGTTTTGCCTAGTGTTTACAACTCTCGTTTTGATACATTTGGTTCTTTGAGTTGTAACACTTAAACTCGATGGTCGTCTGCTACTTATTTGCTATTTTGTGATGCGATGATAAATCCCGCATGTGCGACGATAAATTCCGCACTTAGATCATTTTGCAGACGTCCATTTTTCATTATGCATGTCATTATCTTCACATACCTTTCATGCATGATGAATTGTCATCATAAGTTGAAGAGGATCTCCACAAGTACAACCTGCCATGTGCATTTGCATTCCAAAAGCAAATTACTTATATGCACATCTTCAGGGGGAGCCCTTGCAACTTATGAAGACAATTCCTTATCCTTTACAATTTCACATATTATATTCCCCGTTGAAAACTTCAACTAGTTTGTCATCAATCACCAAAAAGGGGGAGATTGTAAGTGCATCTAGTGCCACCCCTAGTTGGTTTTGGAGTATTGACGACAAACCTAGTTGAGGGACTAATGTGTTTGTGAGAATTGCAGGATAACACAGGTAGAAGTCCCTCATTGATTCGGTTTTCCTACCAGAGATGACCCCTAAAAATGTATGAAGACATTGAAGTCAAAGGTGGTAAGTGAAGACATTCACCTTGAAGACTATGACAAGAGAAGACATCGCATGAAGACTATGGAGCGCGAAGACTTAGATCTTTCGTAGTTCTTTTTCTTCTTTGTTGAGTCATAGGAACCACCGTACTGTTAAGTGGGGTCCAAGAAAACCAGTCAGAATGACTGAAGTGATGCTTAACCAAAATCCTATGTCTTCGAGTGAAGACTATGAGAGCGAATCTTGTTCAGAGTTGGACAAGTCAGCTTTGCTTGTAGCCCAAGTAAAGTTGCCGTGTGTGTTTGAAATCTGACCGTTGGAACACGTGTCAGTTCCTTAGTGACCCAGGGTCATTTCGGACAAATCAGGTCGGGTTGCCTAGTGGCTATAAATAGCCCACCCCCTACAACCATAAACGGTTGGCTGCTCAGAGTTAAAGTACGGCTTTTGTCGTTTGAGAGCAACCCACCTCGAAGCCTTTGAGAGAGAATTCCTTGAGAGGATAAAGCCCTAACCACCCAGAGCCAAAGAGTGTTAGGCATCACTTAAGTCTTCTTGTCTGTGTGATCTGAAGACTTATTACACTTGAGGACTGTGAATCCTCCAGCCGGTTAGGCGTCGCGTTCTGAGCATCCAAGAGTCATTGTGGATCGCCGGTGAACGAAGTCTGTGAAGGTTTGGAAGTCTACCTTGAAGACTTACCAGAGTGATTGGGCGAGGACTGGGTGTCCTTAGCTCAAGGGGAATAAGGTGAAGACGAGGTCTTCTGAGTTGAATCTCAGCCTCCCTAACCAGACGTACAGTTGTCACAGCAACTGGAACTGGTCCAACAAATAATCGTCTTCAACGAGTCACTGGTTTCATCCTTCCCTTCCCTTTACTTACTGTTGGTTCTTATGAAGTCATTGTATGATAGCATCACCGTTCGACTTCACTGAGTGATTACGTGTACTGATTGGCTTCTCAACATCTTCCTACCTGATCCTTACTGCCTAGCTGCTATTTGTCATTGTGCTTTCACTTCATTGAATACATGACTATGGTTTGCCTAGTGTAGTCTATCTTCCGCTGCATGATAATAGGTTTATTTCTATCATTTGTCTTCGAAACTTACATGTTTTGAAGACTTCCATAAAAATCGCCTATTCACCCCCCCTCTAGTCGATCACTAGCACTTTCAGCCTCCCACCCCTTCTTCCTCGCTGCCGTAGTGTGGGCAAATTCGGCCTCCCGCTGCCCACCTAGCGACATCCTGTCGACCCTCAGGTATAACTTCCTTCAAAACCGGCCTTGCTCTACTTCCCGAGCTCCTAATGTCGCTGCATTTGTATCTTTTACTATTTCTCAGGCCCCCTCGTAGATAGGATCGATCGGCTGTTCGAGAACCACCTAATTTTTTACTGTTAAGAGGTAAAACTAGTTCATGCACTAAAATCTAGTAGTACTTGGTTCAAACAAGGAAGAAAGGGGGTGGGCGTGGGGGAAAATTTGTTACCTGAATCTAGGACTTGGTCGAAAGAGGAAATAATGGGGGCGAAAAGTAGCAGAGACTGGCTATCCAACTGGTCTCTAGATCTAATAGGGAAATAAAGGGAACGCAGTACAAACTCAATATAAACTCGATCTATTGGTTGAAAAAGGAAAGAAAGTGGGGACTGGGGGACAAGTCAACAGAGTAAGTCCAGCACTAGATTTGCTAGCCTCACACAGTATAAGGTGGCTATATACCGAACAAAAATGGGACCAACCCAGATATCCTCTTCTGATGTTTGTTGCCCTGAGCCGCTCTTATGTAATGCCACTGGTAAAATGTAGCAGTCGCACTGTTAAAAGTAAGGACACGTTAAACCAATATTGTTTTCAATGTAATGCCGCCAGTAATATGAATCAATGGCACTTTTTTCATGTCCTGCTAAATTTCCCATTAAGATAAGTTGCTTCTTTTCGTTCGAGATGCAACTGTCCTGGTCTGTGCCCAAATACTGACTCTGTAGCAGCTGTTAATGTAATGTTGCTGGTAAAATGAAGCAATGGCACCATTAAAGTAATGTCGTATTTAACAGTTGTCATAGTTAATCCTAATGCCCACACTAATATCTACCAATGCTGCTAGAAATTGCTACTGTCCTTGTACGATTGCCATTCAGATAAGGAACATGCTTTTTTCATTTGATGCATGCTTCATCACTTGTTAGTCACCCTCCTTTCCACCTTTTTTGTGCACACAAAGATATATATTTCACGCTTGATCTTAGTTGAACTGTACAAATGATATCCAAATTATAGTTGAACATTCCAGGAGCTTCACGACCAATCTTGATGTTGCTCAATTTTATTGCAACTAATGAAGAATAAGCTCTGCGGGTTTCGTTTTCTGATGGAAATGGAACCGAGCTTGGAGCCCTTTTCTTGAAAAAATAAGAAGAAGAAGCTGCTAGCTCATGGGACATTGCTTCATTTTAGGTGAACTGCACCAAAAGGTCCCATGAATTGAATCATCCATGTTGGTGACTGGTGTCATCCCTTCTACGATGGTGTTGACTGTAGATATGGTTCCCATCACGACGTATGTTCCTTTTTGGTCTGACCGTTTGCCAAAGCTCCTGCATGTTGATCCTGCTCTTGTGCTAATGTTTTGGCACCCCCATGATAAAGCAGTAATGTTATTATTTTGCACCTTAATCTAGTGGCACTATTAATTTGAGGCAATGTTTTTGCACCGCTAGTGCCATTGTTTTTTTTATATATCGAAAGAGGGGGTTCCCTATGATTTCATTAAAGAAACCCAACCATAGAGAACCATATGCCGACAACATCTCAGTGTAAACCAGCAGTTATGCAACTACTACTAGAATGGACTGAGTACTAGCAGGAGAAAAGTTTGCCACATAAGCTAGGCAGGTAGGGGGGCGCAGCACCAGCTCGACCAAGTTTGGATTACAACCCAAATGCTACCATAGAAACATCAGGGGGAAGATAGGGACTGAAAGAGCCAGCTTCAGCATCCCAGTCTAAGCACCCCCGGCCTTCATCCTTGCGACGCACGGTACACCTTGTTTGCCACCTGCTTGACCCTAGTGTCACTGATAAAATGAAGTAATAATGCAGTTAAAATAGAGCGAGTGTCCTCTCTATCATTTCATTTCCAATGTAGATAAAGAAAGTGCTTCTCTTTGTTAATGTATGTTTCATCAACTAGTCCCATTGTTAATGTTTAAGCGTTTCTGCAAACTGGGGTGTTTAATTTTAGTTGATCTGCACAAAAATAGAGATTTGAATGTCTCAAGGCCCCTCCTTGTACTACCGCTATACACTGATGTTCATCACTGGCAGAAGGTGTATCGGGGAGACTTGGGACGATGTCCAGTATGAGGCGTGGCGTACCGTATGAGGCATCGCAGGGCCCATCTCGCCCTCGTAGCATGGCATACTATGATACTATCACAATATTTTCATCTATTTATTTTGCATGTTTCATCAACTAGTGCCACTATAATGTAATCACGCTTTTTCATTATCTGTGCAAACAGGGTTATTCAGCTGCATTTTGGTGGAACTGCACAAATGTATGGATGGAACCGGCATATATGCAGAGTGCGAGCTGTGCCAAGTAAAAATTACCGACACCAACCATGCTCCATGCACGCATTGGCATCCACCACCACCAGTGGGATGTGTGGCGCTCCCTGTGGACGGATCTTTCTCGGCAGCAAATCCTCTAACCAAATACTAGTAGCTTATACTGGCAGTTTTCTAGGGAGTACTCTTTTCTGAAAGAAGCACCAATCTATTTTTCTTTATTTGTACACAGTGTCACAACTTGGACCCAAAGGTCCAGAGCTATTTAAGGGTGATTGGCGTAGTACTCGGAGACTGATTGTAAGCATTATTTTCATTAGTTGGCACACTGATTGTAAGCATGAGCAGGTGGAAGATTAGGTTACTGCGAAGCTTACCTTAAACCCTACCGCCACCGTTGAAACGAGGCAAGCGTCGAGGGAACTGTGGAGAACAGTGGGGAAGCGACGTCGCGCCATCCGGCCTCCTCTTGTGGTGGGAGAACGAATACTCTTGTGGCTCTGGCTGGCTCTGCACCCTCACGAATGGCACACCGTACTCGATCGATTGGTTATCCTCTCGGTGCTCGACCTTCGACCTGTATGCCCACCACCTTCGCCTGAATTTCGCCTTGGGTGAATCTGTCTGCTCCATCGCCCAGAGGAGATACTCGATGAACTCGAAGTACTGCGGCATGACTGCCGCCGAGGAGTTCATGTACATCGCGGCCCTCATCGCCGCCGTCTCGCTCTTTCGCATACATTGCCACATGGCCCTCACCGTCCTCGAAATCTCCCACTCATTGTCAAACCAAGTAAGGATCTCCTTCAAGCTGGCTAACTTTGCCTGGTCACCGCCGGCGATCTGCCTGATTCGCTGCTGCATCCTCTCCATAAATGTCCTTCTGAGTGGTTTGGTGCTAGCTTGGGAAGATGGGAGGAGAGACAGTGGTCTTGCAATAGAGAAGAGGGAGAGGCGAGACGGTGGTTTTGGAATGGAAATGATGGAGAGAGAGGAGGTGGTTTTGCAATGGAGAAGAGGGAGAGACGACACAGTGGTTTTTGAATGGAGAAGATGGAGAGGAGAGGAGGTGGTTTTGCAATGGAGAAGAGGGAGAGGCGACACGGTGGTTTTTGAATGGAGATGATGGAGAGGAGAGGAGGTGGTTTTGCAATGGAGAAGAGGGAGAGGAGCGCGCGGCAGCGATTTAGGATTGGACTAGAGGGCCGACGTGTTGTGACTGGATCAAAATCAAAATCAATTTACCCTTCAATTAAGAAAGTGACCCCACATTAACTAGTCTCCCTTTTATTCTGGGTCATAATTGACCATGATTTTCGCAAATAAAATATATGTTATACATTGCAAAAATAATATAATTTGAAAGTACATTCAGATACGAACCAAACGATAGAATTTTTGGTGACATGCGTTCATAGTTTGCCTGTCAAATACAGTACGTGGTCAAACTTTGACCCAAAATACGCAAAACAAAAAAAATACTTCCAAGACCAGCGCCGCTCTTCCACTCTTCTCCTCTTAAACCACCGCCGCTCCTCTCCTGTTCCAATCTAAATCCAGCGCCGCTCCTCTCCTCTTCCATTTCAAAACCACCGCCCCTCCTCTCCTGTTCCAATCCAAAACCAGCATCGCTCCTCTCCCGTTCTAATCCAAAACCAGCGCTACTCCTCTCCTCTTCCATTCAAAAACCACCGACGGCGAGTGAAGGTGCTATGGAGAAGTAGATCAATGGAGGAGTACAATCGATACGTGAGGATCGCAGACAGCGACCCTGTGAAGCTAGCTAGGATGTTGGAGATATAGTCTTGGTTTGATAAGAAGGACCAAGTAGCGGCCATGGTGACATCCATGGAAAAATATCTGCAACAGAGCGAAAAGGTAGCGATACTCCCGGAGGGAGTCACACGGGAGTACATAGAGCTGCTCCTCTGGGCCATGGAGCAAACAGATTCTTCGAATCCGATCGTGAGGGAGCGGTGGTGGGAGTATCGATCCCAGATGGAGCATCCACCAGAGATTGAAGGATTGAGCATCTACAGGGTGCCGTTTGTGAGGGTGTCTTGCCAGAGCGAGCTGGTGGAGTCTTCGTCGACCGAACCCAACTTCAAGAGGAGAAAAAACAGTTGGCCTGACGACGCTTCCCCGCCATCCTCTCCCTCACCGTTCACATCGTCTCACGGGGCGGTTGTCTGCCGCCGAGGAATAGGAGGGACTGGCCCCCAGCCCAATAGTCGGGCAGGTTGTGAATTGTCAGGAGGAGCTTAGGGTTGTTAGTATTTGCAGGTTGTGAATTGTGTTTTGTGTTGTGTATTTTGAGAGTACTTTCATATATGAATGTCTTTTGAATTTTAGATTTGCAGTATTGAGCATATGAAGTATTTTATGGATTCTAGAGATCTATTTTTAGCACTTAAAAATGTAGTTTCATAGGAGTATAAAAGTGCAGACAATGTGATTCTCAGAGAAGAAACTGCAAGTTTCAGTTTCAGATAAGAAACTCCCAGTTCAGTTTCAGATAAGAAACTGCAACTTTCAGAGGCAGAGCATTTATATTAACACGGCCTTTTCAAACAGTGTTAATGTGATGTTGGAAGTTTTATTCATGGTCGAAACTGGAACTACTAGCCAGTTAACATCATGCTGATCAACATTCATGCATAGCACATCTTCATATGATGCACAGTCAAAAATATATGCTATTTTCAAAATGCCCACACAATATCGAGTCTGCAAAAAATAGAGAAAACGAGGGACGAAGTTTTGGCAAGTGTTGGACGTGGTGCGCGTAGATGAAAATTGGGACCCACATGTCAATAAAGGCAGAGGCAAAATTTTTGGAGATATTTTCTCTACACAGGTGGAATCGAACCCGGCGAAACAGCTGTCGGGTAGTGTCACTCGTCCACTAGGCTAGTTCACTTGTTTCGTTACTAATAAGGCACTTCCTCTGGTGGTGATCTCCTCCTGCGCCTTTGTGCGCTCTCCGCGACGCCGCTGTCTGCCGTTGTGAACATGCTGAACAAACGAGAGGAATTTGGAGAGGACGGTACGTGGAGAGGCGGACAGTCGGGACCCACCAGGTCTATGGCCGTACGCAAGCAAGTGCCTCATCGAAAAATACTTCCTCCTAATGCTACACTGACGTTGGGGCCCACGGGTTTGTCAACATAGTTACATTTTTTAGGTGCTTCAACGTAGTTACTATAGGAGATAAATTCACGACGAAGCCGGGGAGCTGGCAGGTATCATTTATTATCACTGGGGCAGCAAGTATCGGCTGGGTTTTGGGATGCCCCGTCTAGGCTTTCTTTTTTAACATGCGCAGCCCACGACCTCGGATGGGAGGTCCATAGGCCTGTTTGTATTTTCTTGAGGGCCATCATGTATCGACCGACCTATGGACCTCCCATCCGAGGTTTTATTTTTCCTGAAACACCGACAGCCCAATTTATGTATTTTTTTGGAGAAAACGCAGAGATCAGATCTATTTTTCTATATAAGAATAGGAACGCCTGGTCCAACTTATGTTTCCCTTCTAACTATATTATATATATTTAAATTATTTTATATGTTATTATATATTATTGTTATTGTCATCATATATTTAACAGATACTTACATATGTAAGAAAACAATATCCCACATCTTATTAACTTATAAAAACAATTTCTTAACAATAAAATCCTGGATTTTTTGGCAACGAAAATCCTGGTGATTGTGTACAAAAGCTTGGTAAGATTTAAGGACCAATGTAATAATAAATCACTTATTATTTAAATATGTATATATAACAAAATGCTCAGCCCCTGTTTAATTTTTGATAACATTGCTGCGCCCACCCCAACATTATAATTAGATTCAGCCCAACAAAATCGTGTATTTCGACAAAGTGCAAATGGCCTGTAATTTTTTTTAGGAAAAACATAAATGGGCCGCATGGACGCTACATTATTTTTTCACCCAGCCTAGCTAATGGACTGTAATTCAAAAAAAGGGATCAAATTGACTATAAATTCTACCCCGCAAAAAAGACTATAAATTCTGAAAAATGGGTTGAATACGTGCCACATTTTTGGAGGCTGAAATGTGGGCCAATAGGTCGAAGCCAATGTAAGTCGTTGTCAAATTAGTCAACAAATGATTCTCACATCGTTAGCTGTTGGATTTACATCCAACGACCGGCATCCATCTTCAGTCTCTCATCTTCTTCCTCCAGCGCCGCCGAGACCACCTGCTCCCGCCTCCTGCTGCTAGCAGCTCTGCTTAGCACACTTCGCTGTGAAGCGCTACTCCACCGTTGGCCAGGCCATCCCTCCAGCCCTCCACACCTCATGTTCTTCTCAACCGGCTGCCGAACCACACCACACTAGAAGCAGTTAACCCTCGTACTCCTCTCCATCTGCGACTCTACTCCTGCGTCTTCCCATCCGGCTCGTTGCTGTCCGGGGCCTCGCCATCGTCCACCACCTTGGATGCGCTCGGTGCAGAGTGGTCAACGAACGAGACCATCAGAAGTAGACTGTGCGTGGAGAGGCTGACAGCTGGGTCCACGGCCGCACGCAAGGAAATGCCTCCTTATTACGCGCAAAATAATGATTCCTCCACCTGACAGCTAGGACCCACCTGAAGGGCCTCTGTATTTCGCAAAAAAATGTTCCCACCGCTGACAGGTCGGACCCACCAGCTATATCTTCGCACGCAAGGAAGTGCCTCTTTATTATGCACAAAAAGATTAATACCCCCTGCTAGGTGGGACCCGCAATAGTGGGAGGCTGACTTGTGGGCCAACTAAGTTGATAGGGACGGAGGGCTTTGTCAACTTAGTCAATATGAACGATTCTAGCACCAGTGACCATACGATGTCCATCCAACGGCCATAGTGCTTCTTCAACCTCTGGTCTTCTTGCTCCAGCCGCCCGAACCAGCACCGGTCGTGCCTTGTGCTCCTGCCTCCCATGGCCAGCTGCGATGCCGCAGAGGCCTCACCGCCCCCTACTTCTCCCACCGCTGGCCGGGTCATCCCTCTACTGACCCACACCCCTTGTTATTCTGCGGCGACAGCAGCCTCACACCGCAACGAACTAGTGAACCCTCATACTCCTCTACGCATGGGCATCCACTGCCGCGTCTTCCTCGGCTCTGCATCGTCCCCTCCCTAGGCCTCGGCGTCGTCCACCGCCCTGGTGCTCTCGGCGCGGCGTGGTCAACATGGTCAGGGAACAGCTTCCATCGGACGTGGACTGTACGTGGAGAGGCTGACAGCTGGGTCCACGGCCGCAACAAGGAAGTGCCTCCTTGTTACGCAGAAAATAATGATTCCTCCACCTGACAGCAGGGACCCACCAGACAGGCAACCGTATTTCGCGAAAAAAACATTTCCCCCTTGACTGCTGGGACCTACCAGCGACATCTTCGCACGCAAGGAAGTGCGTCCGGGCAAAAAAACGATTCGCCCCCTGATTGCTGGGACCCACCAGCTACATCTTCGCACGCAAGGAAGTGCCTGATAGTCGGGACCCACCTGGTCGAAGCATATGCAGCGTTGTCATTCTGGTTGCGAATGTGTCCGTACATACTGGTCCATGTAGAGGCGCGCATGTAGCATGTACACGTACGTACAACGGCTAGTGTGCAAGAAAGAAAATACGGCCACATACGTACATACGGGCAGGGTCTCGAACGCCTACTCGCGCATACGTACGACCAGGGCTCGTGTACATGGCTGGGTCGGAATGGAGAAACAGCGTCGTCGTCGTGTTCATGGGGAGCCAACTGGCTGGGTCAGAACATAATGCGTTGTCGTGTTCATCGGGGGGCTTGGATGGAACAACTGACGGAAACGAGGCCTGGTGTACCATAGAACGGAGGAAACGGCCTTGTGTTCGACCGGCCACGGTCAAAACGGGATCCTGTTCATCGGGAGGGGTCTGGTGTACCGCAAAACAGAGGAAACAGACCTCCTACGGTCGAAACGGGGGTCCTGTTCATCAGGAGGTGTCGGGGATATACCCCGCGGCGTAAACCGGCCGGAAGTATAACCCGGCCGGACTTGGCGTTTCATTGGTAACCCGCCAGAGGATTGGTGACTTACGTGTCTGGCAGTTCACTAGTATGACGATTCACGAGCATGAAGACTCATTGGTAACCCGACGCGTGTTTTAGATGGATGACAAGGCCCAAGGCCCAGAAGGGTGGCTCATGTTATGGTGGGCCGGTTTATGAGGAAACGCATGAGGAACATTTATCTTACAAGGAGTTAAGACCTGGACTTGTATCCGGTTTGTATTAGATGGTATACTAGTCCTAATCCTAATAGGACTCCACATGTAACCCACCCCTCTAACATATATAAGGAGGGGCAGGGCACCCCGAGAGGGAGAGGGGGCAATAATCTCTAGGGCTAGACACAATTAGAGGAGAGCCGGTTTACGTCGACTCCCTCACGATCATAATGAGACCTAGCCACAAACAACATGTAGGGTTGTTACCAGATGATGTTTCCCGGGGCCCGAAGCTGTCTAAACCCTTGTCTTGCGTTGCGTCTCTCGATTCCGCTCAACCCCTCTCAAGCTACCACAAAGATGCATTGGCCTCACGACTAAGTCCTCACACTAGGACATCTGCCGTGACAAATCCACGACTATTGGCGCCCACCGTGATGCGAGATGTTAAGTGCCACATACGGCCAAAAGCCCACTACCTGGAAGCAGATACAACTACGACCCGGAAACAGATACAACTATGGCCGGAAGTCTCGTGATTTGAAAACAAAGAGAAAATCCCGTGATGCGATATGCAAGTCTCGGTGACCACATCAAGGTATTAAAGTCGGTCAAAAGTACTACTAGGAAAAGGAAAATCCCGTGACGCGATCTACAAGTTTCGGTGACTATTACTTTGCTCAAGCCTGACAAATACTTCCCTTACATGGAGAAAGATGGATTCCATCATGCGAGATGTTAAGTGCCACATACGGCCAAAAGCCCACTACCTGGAAGCAGATACAACTACGACCCGGAAACAGATACAACTACAGCCGGAAGTGTAAACAGGATCGACCCGGTCTCGTCGTGCTGCTTTCCTTCACCGGCGTCACTTTTGGGTCGCCCCCAAGTTGCGCGCTCGGACCAGGTTGCCATTCCGGCCGGTTCCGGCGTGCCTCATTGTCTTGCTGCCTCTACTCAATCCTGCCGCAACCGCCTCCGGGTCACCGCGCCCCGACGGCCCCTTCAGCCGCTGCAAGCCACTGCTAGCCAGAGTTGCAGCTGTTCACCTCCGCAGAAGTCGTCATGACCCTCTGCCATCTCCGCTTGTCTGCTGACTCGCCATCGAGATGCCGACCCAATATTCCGTGCTGTGATGACCCATAAAGCTAGCCACGGATTATCCAGTGAAGATGTCATTTTTTGACGCATGGGCATTGACTAATCCAAAGTGCAATAGTATACCACGCTGCTGATGATATACCATTAGAAAACGAAGCTCCACTGATGGTGAGAAGTGTCTGATCTTTGAGCTAGTCGCCTTCCACCGCCGCCCCTGCTGCGGTCAAGCCGGCCATGCCTCTACTCCGAGTTGCCCCTGAGCGACCTTATCTTCAAGCCGTCGTGGCTCCCTTCGCCGTGGCCTTGCCTCAAAGCCGTTGTCGTGGCCTCTTCTTCGAGCCACCGGGCTCCGCTTCTGTGGTGGCTCGCCCCGTGCGACCTCGCCTCCACTGTGCCCCGGTGTGCTCTCCTGTTGGCCGCGTGAAAAATGGAAAAGTGAGGAGCAGACACTGGTCAATGTAAAATGCTAGCACGGCTAGTACCAAATGGAAGAACGGTGCAAGTATGCATATAGTGTGCATGGTCAGTTACCTCACAGCAAAAGTATGATCCTGTCCTGGGGTGCTGTCATTGGACGTGGCGTCTACATCCGCACTATGTCAAATTGCTCAATAGACGTGCACAAACCGCTGCCCCTACGGTCCGTTCTACATCAACATGACGCGTCTGACTCGCCCGTCCGCACGATTTACCGCGCCCGCGATTGGCTCGACTGCTGGCACCGGCTTATAAAATCGCGGCCGACTCATATGTCTGCTCCCACGGCCGACTCGCCCGTACATGATTTCAGCTTCATCATAGTGATCGTCAACTTCATGGCGGATAATTTCCGGTCTAACATATCAGGAGATATCCATCTAAGGTTTATTTTTGACGCATATTGTTTTTGTCAAAGAAACAATTACTCTGGTCGGCGTTATATATTTTTTACAGGATGATGATTCATTGTAAAGATGGTATCATGCCATATCTATGGAGTGTGCAGACGTACATAAGTCGCCGCCTCTGCGGACCCGGTCTACATTAACTCACCCGTTCGCGCAGGTTACTGCGCCCGCGATTAACTTGTTCGTCCGTGCCGGCTTACAATGCCGCGGTCGACTCATCTGTCCGAGCTGCCTCTTATGCTGTGGTCATCTTTGTTGTCCGTCTCTCGCGGCCTGGTTTACATCAACATACCGGGCCACACTTGTCTGCATGAGCTGTTTATTGAGTATGAGCAAGTCACAACTTGGGAAGCCCGATTTTTCTTTCAACAAAATGGAGGAAAATTATCATATACTATCAACCACCGTCTGCATTGGGTGGCCCAATGGGCAGGCACCCAAGTC
The DNA here is from genome assembly GCF_018294505.1 of Triticum aestivum. Classification (NCBI taxonomy): domain Eukaryota; kingdom Viridiplantae; phylum Streptophyta; class Magnoliopsida; order Poales; family Poaceae; genus Triticum; species Triticum aestivum. Next base: position 389,886,766 of record NC_057797.1, on the reverse strand, counting down.
GCCGCCACTACAGTTTGGTTAACTTCAAATAGCCAGTTGGAAGGGACCATTGGCCGACTTGCTGACACGGCTCATACGGGATCATTTATCACCCGCCGCAGTCACGTCAACCTTCTATGGATTCACATCGTGCTATCAACACCAATGATATACAACTTATGCCGGTTTATATCACGGTCAAATATGGAGAATCTCAATCCAACTCCTCGAGTCACCTTGAGACTTGGGGGCTACAATGATATGACTCAGCAAATGTTACTGGTTTTGAGTGAAGTCAAGAACCCCAGGACGTTGGAGGAAAAGATAAACCGGTCCCGGAGGCTACTACCATATTGATGAAAATTTAAAGGCCGTCAGAAAATTTCTGGTTCAAAATGATGAATACCAGTTTAAAATCCGGTTCAAGGGAAATCTGTTCTTCCACAAAGCTCTGAAGCTCTCGAATCTGGTTTAAGAATTTCCGGTTCAAAAAGAATTAATTTCTCACAAGTTCGAGTCTAAAGGTCATTAGAAAAATTTCCGGCTAAAAATGAAGATTCCGGTTTAAGATCCGGTTCAAGGAAAAGATGTCTCCCATAAAGCTTTGAAGCTCTCAATATCCGGTTCAAAATCCCGGTTCAAGAAGAATTTATCTCTTGCAAAAAGTTAAAGGTTGCCAAAGAGGACCTGTTGCCATGATGCACAGTTCATACATGGGTATCCTGCCTTATTGTCCTATCATATTGTTGATCACATGGGGGCTTCTGCTTTATAAAGCGGAGTTCTATTTACCCATTGATCCGGCTTATAAAGCCATATATATATATAATCACTTAGGGGCTTGGTCATATTCGAATCATAGCTACACCTCTTGATCGTCATAAGGCCACCAGGGAAATCACTTGGGGGCTTGGTCGTATTCAAACCATAGCTACACCTCTTGATCGGCTCAAGGCCAAAAGAAAATTACTTAGGGGCCAAAGAGAGTGTTGCAAAAGCACAACTCAAACATAGGCACCCACTGAGCACAGCTCAAAATATTTCTTGGAGACTCTTTGCTTCGCAAAGAACAAAGAGTCTACACTTGTAATAGGCTATCAAGCCATGGCTTGGAAGCCAGGTGTATTCACCTAAAACCCCGGATTATCCTGCCTTCTTTAAGTAAGTCACTCCGCCTAGGTAAACCTGGTACGACCCGCGAATGTTTGACAGTCAATCTCATAGACCCTGAACTTGTCAAAGTTAAAACGTGATTGGTTAAAGATTGAGGTCCATCTTAAGAGGCTTTGTGAAATGGTTAATTTAGTGGCCTGGCCACCCATGAAAAGCCTCGATTTGGACCCTGGCAGCTCGTAAAAAGCCTCGCATGTTCTTTTTTGAGTTCTATTTGCCAAGTTTTTTCGCCTTTGTTGAGGTTCATAATATCTTCTGATAAACTGGCGTACTTGACCCGCTTGGCTTTCAACTACAAGTTGTTAGTACATGATCAGTTATAATCCGGTGCATTAACCCGGTCTGGTTTTGACTAACAAGTCTCCAGTGTTATAAGGAAAATCCGGTGTTTATTATATCCTGGTACGGTTTATTATCATAATCCGGCAAATTAAGGAAGGAGTTCTCAAATACTCAAGATTGGGGTTACCACCCTCACTACAAGAATTGGTTAAACCAACGAGGTGATTCAATGTCACAGGTATCATCTATGTCATATTTGATTATCTTCAATTACAGCGTTGGTTATAAACCCTGGCTATTTATATGGGCATTATGACCCACCCTGTGGTAAACCGCCAAGGATTCTTGTGATCTACTTGTGTGCAAGATAAGAATGCATTCGGGTGGCTACCCACCCTGGCTTTCGATGTTAAGTCGCCAGGGCATATGTTATTTACACTTTGTGCAGGATTTGCAGAATTATGACATATAAATTCAAGCTCATCATCCAAATTGGTGCTTCAAAAGGACTATCCATTTTGGATTTTCTCAAAATCTATTAGCCGCCAGGTTATAGAAATTCTGACTTACAATGAATGTGCATTAAGTCGCCATCGGCCAAGAGCCGCCGAGTATTTAAACTCCGGATTTACTTATCAACTGGTAAGATATTCATATCTTTCATAGCCAAAATTGGCTGGATTTTCATGATGATATTGAATGATTGTGGTTTTTAAATCGGATTATATTATTCAAATCTTCAAATAGCCAAACATGGCTGGATTTTTTTATGGTTATCAATAACCAGTATTATGATTGAGGTTTTCAAAGTCGCTTTAAGCGCAATAGCTATTATCTTATAAATAGATATAATTTATTCTACAATTGAAGGAATAGTCCCGAGTTGCTGCAGGCTTACGACCCAGCACTTGGGGGCTACATTATTCAAGTTGAGATTACATTAAATATACAAGTCTCATGTCGCTGCAAGCATGCACCATGACACTTGGGGGCTAATGTAAAGTCATTATTTGCTCACCTTATTGAAGACCCGACTCATCACATTGTAATGAGCCGGTCCTTGGGGGCTACCAATTGCTACTATCAATGATTCAAGTTACACAAGTCTTAATCCGTTATATTCAAGGGTCCACTGCTCAGTTGGTAAAACACAAAGCTCTTAACCTTGTGGACGTGGGTTCAAGCCCCATGGTGGAGTTACATCATATGATGTTATTTTCAATGAAGCATGATTGTATTTATAAAGTCCCTGCTCATTATTGCATAATGATCCGGCCCTTGGGGGCTACACTGGTTGAAGTTTTGTGAGCATCAGGCAATTACAAGTCCCAGGTTGCTGCAAGCATGACAACCCGACACTTGGGGGCTACATAATATGGAGTATTCAGTTCTTACTAAGTGACTGGGATGAACAACATGGATTTCTTCTTAAGTGGCATTATTTATATTGAAGCAAGTCTTAAGCCATCACTTTGTTCTGCTCAAGACTTGGGGGCTACAGGTAATATGGATATAAGGGAGAAAAATCTTCAAATTCTCAGTTTTCAATAAACTAGATTGACCCGGTGTCTGCAACAACCATAATCCGCTGTCATCAATAATCATGAACCGGCGTTGGCAACAATCATGAACCAGAATTATCAGTTTTTATAACCCGCCAATTTGGGAAATTATAGCTTGGCAAGTGCTACATTTTCAAGCCGGCTGAATATCAGTTGAATATTTGAAGACCAATATTTTTGTCAAGTCAGAGCATTGAAGGCCGACCCAAATGGATTCTTTATTTACAATATTTATTTTACAAGAAAATTGATTATGAAGCTGGTCTATTGACTCGGATTTTCTAGAAGGAGGAAATGACAAGGACTTAAGGATGATCAGGTGCCGGTTTACAAGAATTCTTAACCCGGAGCACAACCTGTCAAATTTGTTCTTGTATTTATTTTGCAGCATAAGTTTACCATGGATAAATCCAAGCTAAACTTAGGGGCTAATGTCGGGGATATACCCCACGGCGTAAACCGGCCGGAAGTATAACCCGGCCGGACTTGGCATTTCATTGGTAACCCGCCAGAGGATTGGCTACTTACGTGTCTGACGGTTCACTGGTATGACGATTCATGAGCTTCAAGACTCATTGGTAACCCAGCGCGTGTTTTAGATGGACGACAAGGCCCAAGGCCCAGAAGGCTGGCTCATGTTATGGTAGGCCGGTTATGAGGAAAGGCGTGAGGAACATTTATCTTACAAGGAGTTAAGACCTGGACTTGTATCCGGTTTGTATTAGAAGGTATACTAGTCCTAATCCTAATAGGACTCCACATGTAACCCTCCTCTCTGACATATATAAGGAGGGGCAGGGCACCCCGAGAGGGAGAGGGAGGCCAATAATCTCTAGGGATAGACACAATTAGAGGAGAGCCAGTTTACGGCGACTCCCTCATGATCATAATGAGACCTAGCCACAAACAACATGTAGGGTTGTTACCGGATGATGTTTCCCGGGGCCCGAAGCTGTCTAAATCCTTGTCTTGCGTTGCATCTCTCAATTCTGCTCAACCCCTCTCAAGCTACCACAAAGATGTGTTGGCCTCACGACTAAGTCCTCACACTAGGACATCTACCGTGACAAATCCACGACAGGAGGGGTGTGGCGTACCGCAAAACGGAGGAAACAGACTTGTGTTGGAGCGCTACGGTGGAAACAGGGGTCCTGTTCATCGGAAGGGGTGTGCCATACCGCAAAACAGGAATCCACGGGATACTGTTCATCTCCACCGTTGACCCCCTCCAGCCTCCACGGGCTACTGTTCATCCACCGTAGACCTCCTCCAGCCTCCACCTGCGATTGTTCATCCATGGGCTCCTGTTCATCTAGCCTCCACCGCGCGCTACTCTACCGGCTACTATTCAACCAGCCCTCTCCACGGGCTCCTGTTCAACCACCCCTCCACGGGCTACTGTTCATCCAGCCCTCCACCATCTACTGTTCATCTAGTTCTCCACAGGGTGGTCCTGTTCATCCAGCCCTCCACGGGGTCTTGTTCATCCAGCCCCAACCGGCTCGACAGATCGGGGTCCTATTCATCCAGAGGCAACACCACGGGGTCCTGTTCATCCACCCCCCACCGGGAACTGTTCATCCAAACCCCCCAGCAATGCTCACTGTTCATCCAGAGGCAGCATCGATCGGCTTCAGTTAGCAGCAGTAGCGAAGGAATCACTCGGGTTCAGTAACATAGCTAGTGCAGTCACTCGGGTTCAGTTAGAGCCCAATGCCTCCCTCGGGTTCAGTCAGAGCCCAAAGCCTCTCACACACACGCGTACGTGTATGAGAGAAACACGCATCGCTCGGCCCCCGACCACCCAACGTAACCAGGAACTCCCCGAAATTTTCCTCGCCCTCACTTCTACCACGGTTTTTTCCGTCATGGACGGCCCAAAGAATGTCATGCAGCTGCGTCTCCGGCCCGCCCAGGACGAAAAGCCCATTTTCTATCATGATTTTTTGTCATAGAAGTAGGAGCCCACCACATCTATGATGATACCGGGTTTTGTCACAATTATCGTCATAGAAGTGTCATAAGTATGATAGAATTTTTTTTCGTTTGGTCCAAAATGTCATGGATGTGTCTTTTTTTGTAGTGTGTTATGCGGTTTGACCGATAAAGATCTTCATAGAATATGTAGGAACCAATATGAGCATCCAGATTCCGCTATTGGTTATTGACAGAAGATGTGTCTCGGTCATGTCTACATAGTTCTCGAACCCGTAGGGTCCGCACGCTTAATGTTCGATGACGATTTGTATTATGAGTTATGTGATTCGATGTACCGAAGTTTGTTCGGAGTCCCGGATGAGATCGCGGAAATGACGAGGAGGCTCGAAATGGTCGAGACATAAAGATTGATATATTAGACCATGTTATTCGGACACCGGAAGTGTTCCGGATGGTTTCAGATATAACCAATGTGCCGGAGGGTTACCGGAAACCCCCCTGGGAAGTTAATGGGCCACCATGGGCCTTAGAGGAGAGAGGGCCGGCCAGGAGGTGGCACGCCCCCCAGTCTGAATTGGACAACGGGTGGGGGCGGCGTCCCCCTCCTTCCTTCTCTCCCCTTCCTCCTTCCTTCCCCTCCTTGTTGGACTAGGAAAGGGGGTAACCTACTCCTAGTAGGAGTAGGATTCCCCCTTGGGGCGCGCCCCTTGAGGCCGGCGGGCCCCCTCCTCCCCTCCTTTATATACGGGGGAGGGGGGCACCCCATAGACACACAAGTTGATTTCTTAGCCGTGTGCGGTGCCCCCCTCCACAGTTTTCCACCTCGGTCATATTGTCGTAGTGCTTAAGCGAAGGCCTGCGTCGGTAACTTCAGCTGGATCTACAGTTCGAGGGACGTCACCGAGTTGAACATGTGCAAATCACGGAGGAGCCGTGCGTTAGTACTTGATTGGTTGGATCACGAAGACGTTCGACTATGTCAATCGCGTTACTCAACGCTTCCGCTTTCGGTCTACAAGGGTACATAGACACACTCTCCCCTCTTGTTGCTATGCATCTCCTAGATAGATCTTGTGTGATCATAGGAATTTTTTTGAAATACTGCTTTCCCCAACACTAGCATCGCATTCAAGCTCAAAAGTATTATTAAAATCAGGAAAGTTGAGTAAAGGAGCATGTGCCAACTTATCTTTCAATACCGTGAAGGCTTCTTCCTGTGTGGTACCCCAAACAAAAGGTACATCCTTGTTTGTAAGCTCATTGAGAGGTGCGGCAATGGTGCTGAAATCTCTCACAAAACGCCTATAGAATCCAGCGAGGCCAATAAAACTCCTCACTCATGTGACCGTTTTGGGCTGCGGCCAACTCTCAATACCTTCAATTTTGGCTTTATCAACTTCAATTCCCTGTGGAGTAACAACATAGGCAAGAAAATATACTCGGTCGGTGCAGAAGGTGCACTTCCCAAGGTTACCAAACAAATGTGCATCACGTAGAGCAATAAAAACATCATGCAAATGTTCCAAATGTTCCTCCAAAGATCTGCTATAAATCAGTATATCATCAAAATAGACTACCACAAATCGTCCAATGAAAGCACGTAAAACTTCATTCATTAATCTCATGAAAGTACTAGGTGCATTAGTTAACCCAAAAGGCATGACTAGCCACTCATGTAATCCAAACTTAGTTTTAAATGTTGTTTTCCATTCATCTCCCAATTTCATACGAATTTGATGGTATCCACTACGCAAATCAACTTTGGAGAATATTGTAGGGCCACTCAATTCATCAAGCATGTCATCTAGCCTAGGAATAGGATGACGATAACGAATAGTAATATTATTAATCCTCTACAATCAACACACATACGCAACGTACCATCCTTTTTTGGCACTAGTATAATAGGAACAACACAAGGACTAAGAGATTCACGTATATAACCTTTGTCGAGAAGCTCCTGTACTTGACGCATAATCTCCTTCGTCTCCTCTGGATTGGTACAGTATGGCGCACGGTTAGCCAGCGAAGCACCGAGAATTAAGTCAATCTGATGCTCAATCCCTCATATAGGTGGTAATCCCGGTGACACGTCTTGTGGAAAGACGTCGGCGAACTCCTACAAATGTTAGTGACAACAGGAGGCAAAGAGGAAGGTACATCCTCGAAAGAAAATAACGCCTCTTTGCACACAAAAGCATAGCAAATAGATTTGCTGAAATCTAGATCATCAATATCAGATTTGGTGGCAAGTAAACATGCACTTTTCAACTTAATTTCAAAAGTAACACTAGATGGTTTATTATTAGGCTTCATTTGTTGCTCAAATTCCTTTGCCACAATCTGATTTTCACTCTTATTTTTTTCCTGTTTTGCTTTATTAGCTCTACTAATATCACCTTTCAAAATGAAATCACGAGTCATAGGAAGCAAAGTAATATTTTTGTCCTTATGAACAAGAGTATACTGATTGTTTCTACCATGGTGTACAGAATTTTTATCAAATTTCCATGGTCTACCAAGTAATAAGGAACACGCTTGCATAGGTACCACACCATAATCAACATAATCAACATATGTAGAGATACTAAAATGCACACGAACAGTACGTGTTACCTTAACCTTGCCGCTGTTGTTGAACCATTGGATGTAGTAAGGATGTGGATGTGGTCTTATGGTGAGAGATAGCTTCTCTACCATCTCCATGCTAGCCAAGTTGTTGCAGCTCCCTCCATCTACGATGACACGAACAGAACGTTCCTTCACAACTCCCTTTGTATGGAACAAATTATGCCTCTGATTTTGCTCAGCTTGTGTAACCTGCACACTCAAAACACGTTGAGCAACTAAACATTCATACCTGTCAGCATCTTCAACAGCCATGTATTGCGCCTCATGATCAGAATCATCTCCACCATGTTCTTCACTTGTAATAAGAGCCAAAGTCTCCTCATCATAGTCACTAGCGAACTCATACCCACCATCCTCAGTAACAATCATCACACGCTTAGATGGGCATTCTCTCGCATAATGGCCTCCACCCTTGCAACGACGACAAATAATATCATGTGTTTGCCCTGTTGATGCCATGGATGAAGAAGAGCCCTGTGCAGGCCCAGGTGTGCTCCTGGCAGATAGTGGTGGTTGTGCCTGCTTTCTTGTATCATGGTTGGCGGTGGCAGCTGACGGAGGCGCCGGTGCAGCAGAACGTGTGGAAGTATAGGATGCACGTGGTGTCCATGATGAAGGTCGACCTGCAGAAAAGTTAGTTCACGCCAATGCCTGTCGATCCCGCACTTCACGTTCAGCTTTGCAAACAAGATGGAATAAATGAGTGATATTATTATATTACTTATACTCTAGAATGGTTTGAATCTCTTTATTTAATCCACCCATAAAACGTGCAAGCATAGCTTCATTATCCTCAATAATGCCACATCTAAGCATACCGGTTTGTAATTCCTGATAATATTGTTCTACATACTTTTTTCCTTGTCTCAAACGCTACAATTTTTTAAGCGATTCACGTTGATAATATGGTGGAACCCAGCGAGTATGGATAACATTTTTCAAAGCAGTCCAAGTAGCTAGAATAGGATATAATCTACAATGTTCAGACCACCAAACATATGCAAGACTAGTGAAAGCACAAACAACAGCATGAACACGTCTCTCCTCGGGATATTGTAAACATGTAAAACGTTGTTCAGTTTCTAACCTCCAGGTAAGATATATATCAGGAACATATCTACCCTCAAATGGTGCAATATTCAATTTAAGTTTAGGAAGATGGTCATGATCTCATACCTCAGGTGGTGGTGCATCCCTACCATTGTGATGATATGCACGAGGACGACCTGGTGGTGGTGGTGCTGGTGGTTGCATGTAGTTCTGATTTTGATCAACCTCATCCTCATAATGGTCCTCCACCTCTGCAGTAGTAGCAGGAGCTACAGAAGCATCAACAGTAGGTACAGCGGCACCAGAATTTTGACCAAGCTCAAGGGGAACACGCAATGGTCGTCCCACTTGATTTGGAAGGCAATTTTGTTGTTGGTGTTGTTGTTGATGTAGAGGTGCGACAGGTGCAGCGGGCGGTGGTTGTGGAAGACGCGCGAGTACTTCATCGAACTTGGCATCCAACTTGGTGTTAATTGTCATCCCAACATCATCATTCCTGTCTAGTTCCTTTCCGAAGGTGGCCATGACGTCTTCTACCTGTTGACTCAACATTTGCTGAAATTTATCATGAAGCTCCTTCGTCATGTTCTCCCAGTCAATCTCATCGGCTTGTGGTCCTGCCATGGTTAGCAACAATAGAAACACACAAGAATATGATCCTACAGACTACTAGAAAGTGGCAGTGTGTCACAAAGCCGTCAAGCAAATCTCAAATCTTACCAGTTCTTACCAAGCGGTAGGTGGTGATTGGCAACCATTGTAGTCAAAACTCTCAAAGCTTGGATAGAGCGATTACCAGGGAGAGTCAAACGCACTACATAGATGTATGTGGAGCTGGGAAGGCTTATTATATGGTAGCAAAAAGGGTCAACAATAATCAATTCAGAGATGCGAAATTGAATAAACGCTCAACGACAGTACTGTGCTGGTCCTAGGCTAGACCGTGCTAGAGACGTGAGCCTAGGACACTAACAAAATCACAACGATGCACGTAAACAAGGGAGAAGCACACTCTGAATTTTTTTCTCATTTTTTCACTTTTTTGCACTTTTTTCCTCTTTTTTTAGCTTCGCAACAATTTTTTTTCGAAAATGTCTACAAATGGTCTAAAAACTGCCTAGCCAGAATTTTCCAAACTTAGTTTTTTTGTAAACTGGAACTATTTTTCTACTATATGTAACACAGAAATTGGGGAGTCCTACTCTGTCATGACTCGGAGTATGGCGTGATCTGGAAATCAAACACAAAGACACAAATATTGGACTCAGACTAGGACTGGTGGCGGAGATGAAACTGGTGGAAACTCGGACTGGTGGCAGAGATGAAACTGGTGGAAACTCGGACTGGTGGCGGATATATGTAGGGCGGTGGAACACGGACTGGTGGCGAATCTATGATGGAGGTGGACTCGAATTATCGTGATGATGGTGGATATGTGGTATATGGCAGCGGCAGTGACGATGGTGGTATATGGCAGCAGTGATGACGATGGTAGTATATGGCAGCGGTGATGATGGTGGTGGTATATGGCAGCGGTGATGATGATGATGCGGCTGCGGCGTGACAACTTTTGAACATAACTCGAAACTCTAAAGGACTAGACACTAAGACCAGCAACTAGACATGACGATGCAACCGCAAATTCAACAATGCAAAACCCTAAAAAGATTATGCAAAGGCTCAGATTGGTTCGAATATGATGAACTAACTCTAATTTTTTGGCTTTTTTCATGGACTGTAGGTATGAAGAACAGACTCGATCTAAACTACGAAAAACTGTATAATCTCACTGAGCAACCTGGAAATCTGATACCACTTGATAAAGGCGAAGGTGTCCCGATTTTTCGATGAGATGGTGGCTATCATTTTCTATGGGAGTCGACCTTGATGATCCGACTACGACCGTGCGAGACGTCGCGCCTTAGCCATCGCTAAGCCAACTTTCGAGGGGTTATTGACCACTCCAGAGCACGATCAACCTGACCACAAGGGTCTGTTTCCTGCGAGCAAACGAAGAACAAGCAAGAAACTTAGATTGCAATTTGGATATTGCGAATAAAAGAGGAAAGCTTTATTAATGAAGGTGGGGGTTCTGTGACGCCTTTGTCTGGTCGTTGAACACAAACGAAGTACACGAAGTTGCAGCTATGGCAAACTTTTAATCTAAAGAAAACCCAAAGTCTAAACGATGCCCTAAGGGCTGTATATATGGAGGAGAGAGGGGGAATTTCGTGGCCCTTGGAGGAGGGGTCCGAAACCAACCCTAACTCTTGTTTCCCCACACATACGGACTATAAAAACAACCTACAATCAAGTATTTCAAAATTGCATGGGCCTGGCCCAAAAATATGGTGACACAGCACCTAGAATAGCCTCTAGACGAAATTTATGAAATGGCGTCTTGTATATTTCGTCCAAGGCTTCATTCACTCATTATGGTGGCTTCAAAGTCCTGGAATCATCACTTGTAACTCCGTTCTTGTTCCCCTTGCGCATGCCATCATCACCATGCTTGAACTTGCTCCAAGGTTCATCTTTCTTGTCCAAGCTAGGCCCTTCATTTGTAAGCAAAACAAATGTATCCAATTTAGGCAGCATCATATTCTCATGAGCATTAGAATCGTTACCAAGATACGAAAGTACCTGTTAATTCAATTAGCGTGCGCGAGCTCTAGTAATTGGTCCAGTATGTATAATAGCAGGGGCTGTGGGTGTAACAATGGCATTGATATCCTCATCAATGCGTGGATTGGTTGATGAACGACAGCGGCTGGCAAGCCGATTCAAGACGATGAACTCATCTCCTACATCCTCCATGGCCTGGATCAGGACTATCAGCCCCTGGTCTCGGCCTTGGACGCCCGCGTCACACCCGCCTCCCTCGATGAACTCTTCTCCATGCTCAACAACTTTGACCAACGCATGGCACAATTCCACGGCTCCGGCGGCGATGGCTTCAAGTCTTATTCCAACGCCCCTTCTCGTGGTCGTGGTGGCGGCTCTCGCTCGCGTGGCCCCTCTCATGGCAGGGGGCGGTCAGGTGGCGGTGGACACAACGGAGGCGGCAACGGGCGATCTGGCAACAGGGGGCCCCGCGGTGGTGGTTCTGGTAGGTCTCGCCCGGACACTCCGCGCTGTCAGATCTATGGCAAGCCGGGCCACACGGCCAGGGACTGATGGTACCCCTACGAGGAAGATGAAGATGACTCCAAAGATGAGGACAAGATCGCCGCAGCTGCAGATGGCTCCTACGGGGCTGACACCAATTGGTATGTCGACAGCGGCGCCACAAACCATATAACCAGTGAACTTGAGAAAGTCACAATGAAAGAAAAATACCGTGGAAAAGATTAGATCCACACTGCCAGTGGAGAAGGTATGAAAATACGTCACATTGGTCATTCAATTTTTAGTACCCCTCAACGTAGAATTCATCTTTAGAAAAATATTGCATGTCCTTAGTGCCAATAAAAACCTTCTTTCCGTTCATAGAATTGCCACTGATAATCATGTCTTTCTCGAATTTCATCCATACTTCTTTTTTATCAAGGATCAGGTAACAAAGAAAATCCTCTATCGAGGTAGATGTGTTCGAGGGCTTTACCTGTTAATTCCGGAGCGTAGAAGGTTCAATAAGCAAGTCTATGGTGTTGTCAAAGTTTCGTCAACACGGTGGCACGATCGATTAGGACATGCTTCTTTTTCTTTAGTTGAGAGATTGCTTTGGAAAAATAAGCTCCCATTTGTTGGTGAGCGTCATATTGAAACAATTTGTGATTCATGTCAAAGAGCTAAGAGGCATCAGTTACCTTACCCTATATCTACTAGTGTCTCCAGAAAACCATTGCAATTAATTTTTTTCCGATGTTTGGGGCCCTGCCCCCAGTTCTGTTGGTAGACACACATACTATGTTAGCTTTATTGATGACTACAGTAAATTCTCCTGGATCTATCTTCTCAAGAAACAATCCGATGTTTTTCAAGTTTTCCAAAACTTTCAAGCTCTTGTTGAACACAAGTTTGACAGCAAAATCATTGTTGTTCAATCTGATTGGGGAGGGGAGTACGAGAAACTCAACTCCTTCTTCCGAACTCTTGGTATTTCACATCACGTGTCATGCCCTCATGCTCACCAACAAAATGGCTTGGTCGAACCTATGCATTGCCATATCGTTGAGGTTGGGCTTGCTCTTCTAGCAGGAGCTTCTATGCCTCTAAAATTCTGGGATGAAGCCTTCCTCACGGCTGTTCACATTATCCATATGCTTCCTAGTCGTGTTATCAATAACGAATCTCCTATTGAAAGGCTTCTCCACACCAAACCAGGCTATAAGTCTCTTCGTGTGTTTGGATGTGCATGTTGGCCAAATCTCCGCCCATGCAATAATCGTAAACTCATGTTTTGCTCCACACAGTGCGTGTTCCTTGGCTATAGTGCTCAAAACAAAGGTGTAAAATCCGTTGACGTCTCTATAGGACGTGTCTACATCTCTAGAGATGTCATTTTTAATGAAACTAAATTTCCCTTTGCTGCTCTTCATCCTAATGCCGGTGCACTACTTCGAAAAGAAATTCTTCATTTGCCACCTCATCTTACCGGTCTTGATCAAGGGAAAAAATATTGTTGATCAATTGTTGACTAACCTCACTAATAGCGAACATGAGGCTTGTGCTGATGAAAGGAGCAAACAGCAAAGAAAATGCAGCTGGAAACGACCTCAACGATGGAAAAATCGGGCCTTATTTCATGTGTTCCGAACCAGGAGACAGATTCTCCTCGGGATCTGTTCCGCGCCATGAACTCCGATCCTCCTCGGGATCAGCAGCCGCAGGCGCATGTGCAAGAATCAGATCCCCCTCGGGATCCGACGCAGCAGGCGCGGGTGCACGCGCCGTCTCCAACCCCGCGGGCAACACGCGGCCTCCTCCTGTTGGCTGTAGGACGTCGCCAGCACCGTGCCAATCGCCATCCGCCATGTAGAGTCCAGCTGCTGGACCGAGCGGTGCATGGTTTCACGGCCAGCCCGTGTGCTACAAGCAGCGGGCTTTGACACACTCCACCGTTGTGGGGCCCAACACGGGTGGGGGATCCGGGGCAGATTTCCCCGCGCACACCACCCAGCCGATCGGTGCGAACTCATGCAATCATTGGGGCATGATGGGCTGGTTCGCCGGCTGGGATCCTCTGCGGCTCTCACAAGGGCCGAGCCGCGGTCGCTGGCCACAGAAGATCCGACTGGCCCGATGTGTGCTGCTTCCGATGAGGATTTGCCCTCAGGATCTGCTGCTGCTGAATCTCCTGTGCAGCCTACCGGATCCTCTGTGGGCACACATCTGCCTCCATCATCTCCACGACGCACACGACTACAAAAAGGTGTGACACAACCTGTTAATTACAAACATATGACTGAGTATGGTATGATTTGTTCAACAGGAGAACCAGGTGAACCAAATACAGTTGAAGAAGCACTTGGTGATGAAAAATGGAGAAAATCTATGAATGAAGAGTACATGTCCCTTAAGAAAAATAAAACATGGCATTTGGTTCCTCCACGGCAAGGTAAACATTTAATTGACAGCAAGTGGGTATTTGGGATTAAACGAAAATCTGATGGAATCATTGACCGTTATAAGGCTAGGCTCGTTGCAAAGGGTTTCAAACAACGGTATGGTATAGACTATGAGGACACCTTTAGTCCAGTTGTGAAAGCTGCCACCATCTGTCTTGCTTTGTCTATTGCTGTTTCCAGAGGCTGGAGTCTGAGACAGTTAAATGTACAGAACGCATTTCTTCATGGTGTTCTGGAAGAGGAAGTGTTCATGAAACAACCTCCTGGGTTTGAAAGCAAAAGGGCTCTGTCCTATGTGTGCAAACTTGACAAGGCACTCTATGGATTGAAGCAAGCTCCAAGGGCATGGTATTCTCGCCTCTGCCACAAAATGTAGGCACTTGGGTTTGTTCCATCAAAATCTGACACCTCACTATTTATTTACAACAAGTACAACACTTGCATTTCTGTTCTCATCTATGTTGATGATATTATTGTGACAAGCTCATCTAATGAATCCATCACAGGACTATTGAAAGATTTGGGTGCAGATTTTGCTTTGAAGAACCTTGGAGACTTACACTTTTTCCTTGGAATTGAGGTGAAGCGATAAAAAGAAGGACTTCATCCCTCCTAGGAAAAATATGCAACGGATCTGGTTAAAAAGGCTTGCTTGCAAGGTTGTAAACCCTCACCCACGCCTTTATCCAGCTCAGAAAAATTATCTCCTACAGAAGGGACACTCTTGAATCAAGAAGATAGTACAAAATACAGAAGTTTAGTAGGAGCATTACAATATCTCACTCTTACTAGACCTGACATCTCCTTTGCTGTTAACAAAGTATGTCAGTTCCTTCATGCACCCACTACTGTTCATCTGACAGCTGCAAAACGTATAGTTAGATACATCAAAAACACTTTGAGCATTGGTTTAAAATTTAGAAAATCACCCTCTAGTATTTTCAGCGCCTTCTCTAACTCTGATTGGGTAGGCTGCGTTGATGATAGATGATCAACTTGTGGGTTTGTAATATTTTTTGGACCTAACCTAATATCACGGTGTGCACGAAAACAGGCTACTGTCTCCAGATCAAGCACAGAAGCAGAGTATAAAGCATTAGCAAATGCCACAATAGAAATAATATGGGTTCAGTCCATGTTGAAGGATCTTGGTGTGAAGAATACACAAGCCCCATGTCTATGGTGTGACAATCTTGGTGCCACCTATCTTTCTGCAAACCCAGTGTTTCATGCCAGGACAAAGCATATAGAAATTGATTTTCATTTTGTTAGACAAAGGGTTGCTCAGAAGCAACTTGACATTCGTTTTGTGCACTCCGGAGATCAAGTTGCTGATGCATTCACAAAGGCTTTGCCTGTATGAAGCTTTGAAGACTTCAAACATAATCTCAACTTGAACAAGTTGTGATTAAGGGAGGGTGCCAAACATGATAAATATACATGCACACACACATTGTAACATGACAAGAGAGATCTTGTTTGGTAGTTTGCTCAGGTGGTAGTTAGGTCGTAACTCTTATCTGTTGTAACTAGCTAGGTCTATCTCCTCCTTTTCTTTCTCCTCAAGATGTAACTTGGATTCTCTCCAAACCGAATGTATGCACTATCAGGGTTATTGTGCCCCTACTATATAACACGTAACACGTCCCCTCATGCGAGGTAAGACGTTTCCGCCTATCGCACAGTAACAACCTGTAGAAAATAAATAACTTATATGACTGGCATAGCAAAAACATATTATCATGCAAAATATAGTTATGTACATTCAGCAAGATATAGATGACAACATTCTATGAGAAGAAATCACACTGTCCTACAGAGCGCAATCAAACCAATCCCAGTTCAGTTAGTATAAAAGTACTACATTACTAAAGGAGAGCTAGTTCTCACATAGGAATAAAATAAGATCAATCACGCAGGGTCTGACATTCATATAGATACAGAAATATCTATGCAACATCACGACACTTGCAAGGTAACTGTAAAGCATGCACATGCCACATCATATAACTGTCTGAAACTTGAACGGCTTTTATTTCAGATTTAAAACTGAATCTAGTTGTAAATATGTTACAACATTCAACGAAGATTGCCTGTTTTGTTGGGCGCATGTTCACGCCCACGCCTAGCCAACACACATCTCATGCGCCGCGCGCAATGAGTCGATGGGAAAACCCTTCTGCACATTGGCACAACTGACCCAGCCAAGGAATGCGCGAGACGAGCACATTGTCATTGGCCTGCAAAAACGAGTGTGAGGTAAAAATCAGGTTTGACCACAGGTGAAGATCCCATAGCTCAGATGCGCCAGAAAGCAGATCGGGCGGCCAATGAAGTCCCAGTCGGGGGTTCTCCGTGGAGGCAAGTTGGCTAGCAGCCTTATAGGTTTAAATTTGACATGTTGACCATTTAACATGCGCATGCTCACATTCGCCCATTCTCATCTAAAAAAAGATCATCCACATACTTTTGTCAGACTAAATACTTTGGAAGTGTCAGCAAACTCGCATATGATGTAAATCTATTCTGATTTTCAATAAAGCTAGCCATGATCGCCTTTTCTAAAAAACACTTTGGACGCGGACCAACCTGTGGTTGGATGGTTAGAGGGACAGTGGTATCCCCAGCCCACCAGGGTTAAAGTCATTGTGCTCGCATTATTCCTGAATTTATTTCAGTATTTCTGAAGATACACTTATAGTAGGAGGAGACGTTTCTGTCGATGACGAGGAGCCTACGGTGACTTCATCTCATAGGGGTAGGGTGTGCGTGTGCATTACAAGGGTGAGTGTATGTGCATATGTATGAGTGCTTGCATCTGTCGGATTTCGGGTTACGGCAAAACCCTTCAGGTTCGAACTCTGGGGTGCGCATGAAGATCTCTCCTCCCCCTAGATCATGCTCTCACCACAATCTCAAAGCTCAGCACATAGAACTCGCAGAACAAAGGACACAGGGTTTATACTGGTTCGGGCCACCGATGTGGTGTAATACCCTACTCCAGTGTGGTGTGGTGGATTGCCTCTTGGGCCGAGGATGAACGAGTACAAGGGAAGAACAGCCTCCTGAGGGGAGGTGTCCTTGAGCTCGCTGAGCTTTTGTGGTTGAGGATGATCTGAATGGTCCCAGATCCGTCCTCCCTCCTACTGTGGTAGCTAGTCCTATTTATAGAGGCCCTGGTCCTCTTCTAAAATGTAGGCAGGAAGGGATCCAACAACGGCCAAATTTGAAGGGAGACAACTAGTACAAGTTATCCTGACAAAAGGTGGTCTTCGCCTGCCAAAGGCTCTGGTGGTGACGCCGTTCCGGGCTCCACGGTGACCTCCGTCCTGCCGTCCTCCTGGTTTTGGTCTTGTTGCGCCGATACGGAAACCTTTGCCTGATGCTTCAGGACTCCTCGCCTGGCCTTGGTCGTCATGGCTTGCGTCACAGGGACCTCGCGAGGTGCCCCTCGCCTTGATCTCTCTGCCCCTCGCGAGCTAGCCTGGCGAGGCTGCCCCCGAGGAGGTCTTGCATCGTCCGCCTCGCGAGGCTTGGCCCCTCGCGAGGGTCTTGAGTGCTCATTGATGTAGATGGGCCGTACAGGGCCGCTGGTGGAGCTACGTGATATGTCTCCAATGTATCTATAATTTTTGACTGTTCCATGCTATTATATTATCTATTTTGGATGTTAATGGGCTTATTTATACACTTTTATATTATTTTTGGGACTAACCTACTAACCCAAGGCCCAGTGCAAATTGCTATTTTTTTGCCTATTTCAGTGTTTCGCAGAAAAGGAATATCAAACGGAATGAAACCTTCGGGAGAGTTATTTTTGGAACAAACGTGATCCATAGGACTTGGAGTGGACGTCAAGAAATCAACGAGGAGGCCATGAGGCAGGGAGGCACGCCTGCCCCCTGGGCGCGCCCCCACCCTCGTGGGCCCCATGTAGCTCCACCGACCTACTTTTTCCTCCTATATATGTCCACATACCCCAAAAACATCCAGGAGCACCACGAAACCCTATTTCCACCGCCACAACCTTCTGTACCCAAGAGATCCCATCTTGGGGCCTTTTCCGGAGCTCCGCCGGAGGGGGAATCGATCACGGAGGGCTTCTACATCAACACCATAGCCTCTCCGATGATGTGTCAGTAGTTTACCAAAGACCTTCGGGTCCATAGTTATTAGCTAGATGGCTTCTTCTCTCTCTTTGTATCTCAATATAATGTTCTCCTCGATCTTCTTGGAGATCTATTTGATGTAACTCTTTTTGCGGTGTGTTTGTCGAGATCCGATGAATTATGGGTTTATGATCAAGTTTATCTATGAACAATATTTGATTCTTCTCTGAAATCTTTTATGTATGATTGGTTATCTTTGCAAATCTCTTTGAATTATCAGTTTGGTTTGTCCTACTAGATTGATCTTTCTTGCAATGGGAGAAGTGCTTAGCTTTGGGTTCAATCTTGCGGTGTCCTTTCCCAGTGACAGCAAGGCACGTATTGTATTGTTGCCATCGAGGATAAAAAGATGGGGTTTATACCATATTGCTTGTGTTTATCCCTCTACATCATGTCATCTTGCCTAATGCATTACTCTGTTCTTATGAACTTAATACTCTAGATGCATGCTGGATAGCAGTCGATGTGTGGAGTAATAGTAGTAGATGCAGAATCGTTTCGGTCTACTTGTCGCAGACGTGATGCCTATATACATGAGCGTGCCTAGATATTCTCATAATTATGCACTTTTTTATCAATTGCTCGATAGTAATTTGTTCACCCACCATAATACTTATGCTATCTTGAGATAAGCCACTAGTGAAACCTATGACCCCCGGGTCTATCTTTTATCATATAAGTTTCTAATCTATTTTAATTTTCAATCTTTATTTTCCTATCTATATCATAAAAATACCAAAAGTATTTATCTTATTATTATTATCTCTATCAGATCTCACTCTCGTAAGTGACCGTGAAGGGATTGACAACCCCTTTATCGCATTGGTTGCGAGGTTCTTATTTGTTTGTGCAGGTACGAGGGACTTGCGTGTAGTCTCCTACTAGATTGATACCTTGGTTCTCAAAAACTGAGGGAAATACTTACGCTACTTTGCTGCATAACCCTTTCCTCTTCAAGGGAAAACCAACGCAGTGCTCAAGAGGTAGCAAGAAGGATTTCTGGCACCATTGCCGGGGAGATCTACGCACAAGTCAAGACATACCGAGTACCTATCATAAACTCTTATCCCTCACATTACATTATTTGCCACTTGCCTCTAGTTTTTCTCTCCCCCACTTCACCCTTGCTGTTTTATTCGCCCTCTTTTCCGCTCGCCTCTTTTTCGCTTGCTTCTTGTGTGCTTCTGTGTTGGATTGTTTGTCGCGATGGCTCACGATAATACTAAGTTGTGTGATTTTTCCAATACCAACAATAATGATTTTATTAGCACTCCGATTGCTCCCCTTACCGATGCTGAATCTTGTGAAATTAATACTGCTTTGCTGAATCTTGTCATGAAAGATCCGTTTTTCGGCCTTCCTAGTGAAGATGCCGCTACCCATCTGAATAGCTTTGTTGATTTGTATGATATGCAAAAGAAGAAGTATGTGGATAATGATATTGTTAAATTGAAGCTATTCCCGTTTTCACTTGGAGATCGTGCTAAAACTTGGTTTTCTTCTTTGCCTAAAAATAGTATTGATTCATGGAATAAGTGCAAAGATGCTTTTATCTCTAAGTATTTTCCGCCCGCTAAGATCATCTCTCTTAGAAATGGTATTATGAACTTTAAGCAACTAGATCATGAGCATGTTGCACAATCTTGGGAGAGGATGAAATTAATGATTCGCAATTGCCCTACTCATGGTTTGAATTTATGGATGATCATACAATTTTTTTATGCTGGATTGAATTTTGCTTCTAGAAATCTTTTAGATTCAGCCACGGGAGGCACTTTTATGGAAATCACTTTAGGGGAAGCTACCAAACTCCTAGATAATATTATGGTTAATTATTCTCAATGGCACACCGAAAGATCTACTAGTAAAAAGATTCATGCTATAGAAGAAATTAATGTTTTGAGTGGAAAGATGGATGAACTTATTAAATTGTTTGCTAATAAGAGTGTTTCTTCTAATCCTAATGATATGCCTTTGTCTACCTTGATTGAGAATAATAATGAATCTATGGATGTGAATTTTTTTGGTAGGAACAATTTCGGTAAGAACGC
This sequence comes from Triticum aestivum, assembly GCF_018294505.1. Taxonomy (NCBI): domain Eukaryota; kingdom Viridiplantae; phylum Streptophyta; class Magnoliopsida; order Poales; family Poaceae; genus Triticum; species Triticum aestivum. Next base: position 389,866,361 of record NC_057797.1, on the reverse strand, counting down.
GTATAGAGGTAATTTTAATCCTAGGCCTTTTCCTAGTAATTCCTCTAATAATTATGGTAATTCCTACAACAATTCTTATGGAAATTATAATAAGATGCTGATTTTGAGTCTAGTATTAAAGAATTTATTAGTTCGCAAAAGAATTTCATTGCTTTGATTGAAGAAAAATTGTCTAAGATTATTGAGTTGGCTAGGAACGTGGATAGAATTTCTCTTGATGTTGATTCTTTGAAACTTAGATCTATTCCACCCAATCATGATATCAATTAGTCTCTCAAAGCCATGAGAATTTCCATTGATGAGTGCAAAGAAAGAACCGCTAGGATGCGTGCTAAAAAAGATTGCTTCATAAAAGTGTGTTCTTCTAGTTTTGATGATAATAAGAGTGAGGATCTAAACGTGATTGATGTGTCTCCTATTAAATATTTGTTTTGCAATATGAATCTTGATAATGATGGGACTGGAGATGAGTCAACTTTAATTAAAAGGCGTCCCAACGATTCGGAGTTTTTAGATCTTGATGCAAAAATTGGTAAAAGTGGGATTGATGAGGTCAAAACTTTACACAGGAATGAACCCACTATTTTGGATTTCTATGAATTTAATTATGACAATTTCTATTTGATAGATTGTATTTCCTTGTTGCAATCCATGCTAAATTATCCGCATGCTTATAACCAAAATGAAGCTTTTACCAAACATATCATTGATGCTTTAATGCAATCTTATGAAGAAAAGCATGAATTGGAAGTTTTTATCCCTAAAAAACTTCATGATGAGTGGGAACCTACTATTAAAATTAAAATTAAATATCATGAATGCTATGCTTTATGTGATTTGGGTGCTAGTGTTTCCACGAGTCCAAAAACTTTGTGTGATGTGTTAGGTTTACGTGAATTTGATGATTGTTCTTTAAATTTGCATCTTGTGGATTCCACTATTAAGAAACCTATCGTAAGAATTAATGATGTTCTTATTGTTGAAAATAGGAATTATGTGCCCATAGATTTAATTGTTCTTGATATAGATTGCAATCCTACATGTCCTATTATTCTTGGTAGACCTTTCCTTAGAACGATTGGTGCGATTATTGATATAAAAGAAGGGAATATTGGATTCCAATTTCCATTAAGGAAGGGCATGGAACACTTTCCTAGAAATAAAATTAAATTACCTTATGAATCTATTATGAGAGCCACTTATGGATTGCATACCAAAGATGATAATACCTAGATCTATTCTTGTTTTTATGCCTAGTTAGGGGCGTTAAAGGATAGCGCTTGTTGGGAGGCAACCCAATTTTATTTCCGTGTCTTTCTTTTTGGTTATGTTTAGTAATAAATAATTCATCTAGCCTCTGTTTATATGTGGTTTTATGATTTGAATTAGTGTTTGTGCCAAGTAGAACCTTTGGGAAGACTTGGGGAAAGTCTTTGCGATCTTGCTGTAAAAAACAGAAACTTTAGCGCTCACGAGATTTGCTGCCCTTTTTTTACTGGAGAGTGCGATTAGGTTGCTTCTTTTTGCAGATGATTAATAGATAAATTCCTCACGTCCATAAATTTATTTTAGAATTTCTGGGGTTACAGAAGTATTCGAAACCTACAAATTACTACAGACTATTCTATTTTTGACAGATTCTGTTTTTGGTGTGTTGTTTGCTTATTTTGATGAATCTATGGCTAGTATCGGAGGTTATGAACCATAGGGAAGTTGGAATAAAGTAGGTTTAACACCAATATAAATTGAGAATGAGTTCATTACAGTACCTTAAGTGGTGGCTTGTTTTCTTATACTAATGGAGCTCATGATATTTTCTGTTTAAGGTTTGTGTTGTGAAGTTTTCACGTTTTGGGTAAAGATTTGATGGATTATGGAATAAGGAGTGGAAAGAGCCTAAGCTTGGGGATGCCCAAGGCACCCCAAGGTATAATTCAAGGACAAACAAAAGCCTAAGCTTGGGGATGCCCCGGAAGGCATCCCCTCTTTCGTCTTCTTCTATCGGTAACTTTACTTGAGGCTATACTTTTATTCACCACATGATATGTGTTTTGCTTGGAGCATCTTGTATGATTTGAGTCTTTCATTTTTAGTTTACCACAATCATCCTTGCTGTACACACCTTTTGGGAGAGACACACATGAATTTGAATATATTAGAATACTCTATGTGTTTCACTTATATCTTTTGAGCTAGATAATTTTGCTCAAGTGCTTCACTTATATCTTTTAGAGCACGGTGGTGGTTTTATTTTATATAAATTATTGATCTCTCATGCTTCACTTATATTATTTTGAGATTCCTTTAGAACAGCATGGTAATTTGCTTTGGTTATAAAATTAGTCCTAATATGATAGGCATCCAAGATGGGTATAATAAAAACTATCCTAAAAAGTGCATTGGATACTATGAGAAGTTTGATACTTGATGATTGTTTTGAGATATGAAGATGGTGATATTAGAGTCATGCTAGTTGAGTAGTTTTGAATTTGAGAAATACTTTGTTCTAAAGTTTGTGATTCCCGTAGCATGCACGTATGGTGAACCATTATGTGATGAAGTCAGAGCATGATTTATTTATTGATTGTCTTCCTTATGAGTGGCGGTCGGGGACGAGCGATGGTCTTTTCCTACCAATCTACCCCCTAGGATCATGCGCGTACTACTTTGTTTCGATGACTAATAAATGTTTGCAATAAGTATGTGAGTTCTTTATGACTAATGTTGAGTCCATGGATTATACGCACTCTCACCCTTCCACCATTTCTAGCCTCTCTAGTACCGCGCAACTTTCGCCGGTATCATAACCCACCATATACCTTCCTCAAAACAGCCACCATACCTACCTATTATGGCATTTCCATATCCATTCCGAGATATAGTGCCATGCAAATTTCCACCATTCCGTTTATTATGACACGCTTCATCATTGTCATATTGCTTTGCATGATCATGTAGTTGACATTGTATTTGTGGCAAAGCCACCGTTCATAATTCTTTCATACATGTCACTCATGAGTCATTGCACATCTCGGTACACCGCTGGAGGCATTCACATAGAGTCATATTTTGTTCTAAGAATTGAGTTGTAATTTTTGAGTTGTAAGTAAATAAAGTGTGATGATCATTATTATTAGAGCATTGTCCCATGTGAGGAAAGGATGATGGAGACTATGATTCCCCCACAAGTCGGGATGAGACTCCGGACGAAAAAGGAAAAAAATAAAAAAGAGGCCATAAAAAGGCCCAAATAAAAAAATGAGAGAAAAAGAGAGAAGGGACAGTGTTACTATCCTTTTACCACACTTGTGCTTCAAAGTAGCACCATGATCTTCATGATAGAGAGTCTCCTATGTTGTCACTTTCATATACTAGTGGGAATTTTACATTATAGAACTTGGCTTGTATATTCCAATGATGGGATTCCTCAAAATGCCCTAGGTCTTCGTGAGCAAGCGAGTTGGATGCACACCCAATTAGTTTCTTTTATTGAGCTTTCATACACTTATAGCTCTAGTGCATCCGTTGCATGGCAATCCCTACTCACTCACATTGATATGTATTGATGGGCATCTCCATAGCCCGTTGATACGCCTAGTTGATGTGAGACTATCTTCTCCTTTTTGTCTTCTCCACAACCACCATTCTATTCCACCTATAGTGCTATGTCCATGGCTCACGCTCATGTATTGCGTGATGATTGAAAAAGTTTGAGAACATCAAAAGTATGAAACAATTGCTTGGCTTGTCATCGGGGTTGTGCATGATTTAAATATTTTATGTGGTGAATATAGAGCATAGCCAGACTATATGATTTTGTAGGGATAACTTTCTTTGGCCATGTCATTTTGAGAAGACATGATTGCTTTGTTAGTATGCTTGAAGTGTTATTATTTTTATGTCAATATTAAGCTTTTGTCTTGAATCTTTCGGATCTGAACATTCATGCCACAATAAAGAAAATAACTTTGAGAAATATGCTAGGTAGCATTCCACATCAAAAAATTTGTTTTTATCATTTACCTACTCGAGGACGAGCAGGAATTAAGCTTGGGGATGCTTGATACGTCTCCAATGTATCTATAATTTTAGATTGTTCCATGCTATTGTATTATCTGCTTTGGATGTTAGTGGGCTTATTTATACACTTTTATATTATTTTGGGACTAACCTACTAACCCAAGGCCCAGTGCAAATTGCTGTTTTTTTTTGCCTATTTCAGTCTTTCGCAGAAAAGGAATATCAAACGGAATCCAAATGGAATGAAACCTTCGGGAGAGTTATTTTTGCAACAAACGTGATCCAGAGGACTTCGAGTGGACATCAAGAAATCAACGAGGAGGCCACGGGGCAGGGAGGCACGCCTGCTCGCCCTGGGTGTGCCCCCACCCTCGTGGGCCCCTCGTAGCTCCACCGACCTACTTCTTCCTCCTATATATGTCCACATACCCCGAAAACATCCAGGAGCACCATGAAACCCTATTTCCACCGCCGCAACCTTCTGTACCCAAGAGATCCCATCTTGGGGCGGAGGGGGAATCGATCACGGAGGGCTTCTACATCAACACCATAGCCTCTCCGATGATGTGTGAGTAGTTTACCATAGACCTTCGGGTCCATAGTTATTAGCTAGATGGCTTATTCTCTCTCTTTGGATCTCAATACAATGTTCTCATCAATCTTCTTGGAGATCTATTTGATGTAACTCTTTTTGCGATGTGTTTGTCGAGATCCGATGAATTGTGGGTTTATGATCAAGTTTATCTATGAACAATATTTGATTCTTCTCTGAAATGTTTTATGTATGATTGGTTATCTTTGCAAGTCTTCAAATTATCAGTTTGGTTTGGCCTACTAGATTGATCTTTCTTGCAATGGGAGAAGTGCTTAGCTTTGGGTTCAATCTTGTGGTGTCCTTTCCCAGTGACAGCAGGGGTAGCAATGCACGTATTGTATTGCTGCCATCAAGGATAAAATGATGGGTTTTATATCATATTGCTTGAGTTTATCCCTCTACATCATGTCATCTTGCCTAATGTGTTACTCTGTTCTTATGAACTTAATACTCTAGATGCATGCTGGATAGCGGTCGATGTGTGTAGTAATAATAGTAGATGCAGAATCATTTCAGTCTACTTGTCGCGGACGTGATGCCTATATACATGATCATGCCTAGATATTCTCATAATTATGCACTTTTCTATCAATTGCTCGACGGTAATTTGTTCACCCACTGTAATACTTATGCTATCTTGAGAGAAGCCACTAGTGAAACCTATGGCCCCCGGGTCTATCATTTATCATATAAGTTTCCAGTCTATTTTATTTTGTAATCTTTATTTTCCTATCTATATCATAAAAATACCAAAAGTATTTATCTTATTATTATTATCTCTATCAGATCTCACTCTCGTAAGTGACCGTGAAGGGATTGACAACCCCTTTATCTCGTTGGTTGCGAGGTTCTTATTTGTTTGTGCAGGTACGAGGGACTTGCGTGTAGTCTCCTACTGGATTGATACCTTGGTTCTCAAAAACTGAGGGAAATACTTATGCTACTTTGCTGCATCACCCTTTCCTCTTCAAGGGAAAACCAACGCAGTGCTCAAGAGGTAGCACTACGCCATGGGCCGCAGGCAGGCAAGTCTGGGGACCCCCGTTCCCAGGACGCCGATAGTAGCCCCTGCGCCCAAGGCGTGCTCGGACTTGGCTTCGAGGCGAAGGCAAGGGGCCAGTGTGGAGCGCCACGGGCCCTACGGCCTGCGGCCTCGGTTGACTCATGGCGATTGACGGGACATGGGTGTCTCCGCTTCCCCACGCTACCTCGGCAACTGCCCGACTGACAAAAGGCTGGCGCGGTCTACATTTGCCTTCATTGCTTTCCATCTCCTTGCTCCAGATCCCCTTTCTTGCTCCTTGCTTCTAGAGACTCTAGATCCGCCCGGATCCTCCTTCAAGCCTGCCGCCAATGGCGCCCAAGAAAGCTCGGGCCACTCCCTTGTCATCTTGGTACGAGCCGGCGCTCGATGCGCCGAGCGTTTCAGAGACGAACCTTGTCGCTGTGCTCCTGATGATGGCGGAGGGTGATGAGAAGAGGAACATTGTGCTCCGGGCTGGCTCCGTCGAGCCGGAGGCCTAAGGCAGCACCTTCTACCCCTTCTTTATGAGCAGCATCATCACCGGGCTGGTTCCCCCCTTCTCTGACTTCTTCTACTCTGTCCTTAGCCATTACAAGATCCATGCTCTCCATCTTCATCCCAACTCCATCCTCCTCATGTCGATCTTCTCCTTCTACTGCGAGGCATATGTTGGAGTGATGCCGTCCGTGGCGCTGCTCCGCCACTTCTTCTTCCTCCGGATCAAGGAGGGCCACTGCTCTGGGTGCGTTGGCTTCGTCGCGGCCAACAAGACCAATGCCATCTCGAAGGACGCAAAGAAGGCTGAGGGCTTCAGGAGCAAGTGGGTCTTGATGGACGCCAAGCGCTCCCACCCCCGGCTGGTGCTGCCGATGGAGACGCCTGTGTCCCAAGAGGGGTGGCTTTGCACGAAGCTCACTGACTCCCGGGCGGTGTAGGTGTTGGAGAGGATGACTGCCGACCTGAGGCTTGGAGGCCCTTTCTGATGAGGAGTTGCGCTCGGCCCTCCGCTCCTTGGTTGGGGACGACCAAGGGTGCCCACCGTACTCCTTCATTCTACTGCTCAGATGGGGCGGAGGTTGCCACCGCCATGCCCGTCTTTGATGGGCGTGGGCTTGTGCCGCCTGCGCCCTCGAATGTCCCGATGACGATGACTCCGGTGGACGTGTCTTTCAACGAGTCTCGTGAAGAGGAAGAGGAGGAAGAAGAGGAGGAGGAGCGCGACTCGGAGGCGACCCACGAAGGGGCGGGGGAGACCTCCCCTTTGCGCAAGGACGACATCCTCCGCACCCTGCCTGATGACGATGACGAGGCCGACGTCCCCCTGTTAAGGGGGGAGCTGCACGCGTCAGGGGGCTCCACGAGGTCCAAGGTCAGTCCCCAGAGGAGGTCACCGGCCGAGGTTCTAACGAGGGGGAGGTCGGCGCTGATCTCCCGAGACGACGCCCCTGTTTTGACAGTGCCCGGGGCTGCTTCCGGCCTCTCTGCTGCCCCCTCTTCTGCGCCTGGAGCCCTCGCGCCCGCGCCTCAGGCTGCAAGGCTCTCAGGTTTCAAGCTTAGGAAGTAGAGAGACTACACCGCGGTGGACAAGTAAGTATTCTCGTCCTGCCTTGTTCTTGCTTCTGCTGCTGATTCTTGGTGCTTCTCCGTTGTGCAATTAGGCCGACGCCCACAGAGAAGAAGAGGAAGGAGGAAGCGGTGGTACTACTCGGGACCAAATCGTCTGCGGCGACCGTACCCTCCTCCGTGGGGAAGGGCAGTGATGGCGCTCGCGCTTCCCTGGCCCGATCGTCCTTGCGAGACTTGGGGGAGCGTCCTTCGGAGGAGGCAACCCTCGTAGCCTAGCTGGCTCTGGAGGTGCCGACATCCGGCTCAGTTGCAAGGGTCCCCAAAGCTCAGGAGCTCCCAGCCATCTGGGCCATGGTGACGACATTGTCTCCTACTTCTCCCGCCGCACTGCCGACCACGGATCCTTCCGCCTCCCCTGACGTCCTGGAGCGCTCTCTCTCTCTCTCTGCGCTGACCCTGCTCCGAGAGGATCTTCAAGGCACCGACCGTCACCTGGCGCCCGGGCGCCTGGAGCTGATCTCTGGCTGGCTTCACTCCGATGTGTCTGTTTGGGCGGCGCTGAGCCAGGCTGCAGCGACCTCCGAGAAGGACAAGCAGGCCGTCACCCAAGCCATGGCTGCTCATGAGGTGGCGCTGAAGGACGTCGGGGCCACCCAGGATCGTTGTCGTTCGCTGGAGGCCGAGCTGGAGACCGTGCGCAATGAGCGTGCGATCGAAGCTCGAGACCGCAAGGCGGAGGAGGAGAAGATGAAGGCCCGAGAGGACGCTGTCAGGGGTCGCGATGCCGAGCTGGAGCAGCTGGCAAAGGCGCAGGCTGCAGAGTGTAGCCAACTGGAGAAGCTGGAGCAGAAGATGAAGGTCGAGAAGGCCGAGCTGGAAGTCAAGGCGAAGGTCCTGGCTGAGGACCACGTGGCCTTCAAGTCCCTTGAGGAGAGGTCCTATGGCACTGTGGGCACTCTACGAGAAGGGCTTGGAGGAGCCGCTGGCGACAACCGACGAGGACCCCACCCAGCTGCTTCCTCATCTGGTCGCGGCGCTTGAGGATGTCGTGGATGGGATCGGCTCCTTGGTGGAGGGGAAAGCCCGCACGCTTTCCTCGGCCGCGCTGACACGTGTCTTCAGCCATGTCCATCTTCATGATCCTGACGCCAACCTTGACGAGCTGCTGGAGCTTGTGGATGACGAGCACTGCGCAGCTGCTGCTGAAGCCGTGAAGGGTCAGGTGGAGGCTTTCCCAAAGAAGTTCCGCGCATTCGACCATGCGCCCTCAACTGGTGGTGATGCTGAACCTGCAACTCCAGCGGGCAGCTCAGGTGAGGGCAACATCACCATCGAAGGGGCGCCTTTTGCAAGCGACAACGGTGTCCAGGGATGATGAGATGACTTGCTGGCGATTCCTTTCCCTGCTTTGCTTTTGCAACACGTACCATGCCTCGTGGAGGCGTTAGACTTGTGTTTGGTATTTAAATAACAGTATGTTTTGTAATATTTATTTGAGTTCCGTGATTTCCTTCCTGTTTGCTTCATGTTCTACGTCGGCAGGGCCCGACCCCGTGCATACCTCAGCCGCCGTTGGGTCGTCCGGATCACCAGGACGAGACCAAGGGGTGAGGGGCTACGTGGCCAGTTAGGCTCCTGAGTCGCGATGCTCAGGAGCCCCCCTTGACACGCAAACAGCTTATATAAAGGAGATGCAGGAGTAGGCCTAGTGTTCTGCGTCGGCAAGGCCCGACCCCGCGCATACCTCAGCCGCCGTTGGGTCATCTGGATCACCAGGACGAGACCAAGGGGTGAGGGGCTACATGGCCAGTTAGGCTCCTGAGTCGCGATGCTCAGGAGTCCCCCTTGACGTCCAAACGACCTTCATACCTTGGCTCCGCTCAGGAGGGCGCATGACGACCAGGCCCGAGAGACCTGGCAGGGTGGCCTACGCTTGGGTGTGGCCCGAGCGCAGCCCCCTCACGCGACTCTCCCGAGGGGAGGTGTTGCGATGAGGACAGACACTGAGCTCGGAGGCTCCCTAAGCTTGATACGGCCATGGGGCCACCCTCAGTTGTTTATCACCAGCGCGGAGCATAGCGCTTCCGCACTTGCACGGGCATAGCCGCTCCTCGGCCATGTCGACTGCCAGCACAGAGCATGGTGCTTCCACTAGTGCGTGGGTGAGGGCTCCCTCTGAGTGGAGCCCCGAGGCGTGTACATCCCCGCCCTAACATGTGGCTTGCACGGCAGGGCTGGACGTGGTGTGTCTGGGCACTCATGAGCCAGTGCGGGACTCACGGGGCCCTACCTCAAGGCGGGTTGCGCCTGGTCTGGGCTCTTGATGACTGTGGTGGTCCTGCGACATGGTTAGGCAACCTGCGCCAAGCGAATCTCTTGAGGCTATCGCAAGAGAAGGCCAAGCACCAACGGCCCCAGGAGGTGACGTGAACGGGGCCGACCAGCCAGACAGAGCTCAGCCATTGGGTTTATCGACGCTACAGGGACGAACCCGAGCAAAGGCGTCGTGCCTAGTCTTCTCATGCGAAGGATCCTGAAGAAAAAGGATCGGCGCGTGGCTCCCGTGGTGGGTGACAATCAAGTAGATGATAACCATGGGTAGCTCATGAGAGGAAGCGAACTAGCTTAGATAGATGCGAGAATGATACATGCCACTGGGACAGACCCGAGTGGCCTGGGGATGATGCAACCCAAGGGGCTCCCCCAGTAGGGTAAGCTAAAAATGTGGAAGGATACATGCCGCAGGGACAGGCCCATGTGACCTGGTAATAATGCAGCCCGAGGGGTGCTCCCAACTGAATGAACTTGGAAAATGTCACCTAGTTTCATTGTCGAAGGAATGTTGGGGCAGCTGAAGGCGTGCGCTGAAGAAGTCGCTCCTCATGAGCCGCCAAGACCCTGAGCTTCGGCAGGCTCTGGAGGCTCAGGTGGTTCCTTGAGGACCGTCTCCATCTTCGCCAAGACCGCGTGATGTCGGGCCTCCTGAGTTGCCAGGATGCTCCGTAGGTCGCGCTGGAAGGCGGCTGCCATGCTCGGCAGGCCAAACGGCATGCAGACATAGCTGTGAGGTGGACCCTCGCACTTCCCAATGGGCGATGGCCAGAAGCGCTGTTGAGATGCGGCCCTGTTGAGCCCTGGGATGTCGATGCAGACGCGCAACCCACCATCCTTGCCTGAATGGGGAGCTGCACCAGGTGGGTGGCGGTTGCCGCGCATCGCCCTTGCTTCTTAAAACTCCTGGGTGGCCTTGACGATGAACTCCTGAGCGTCGGGCGCTCCTCGCCCGGTGCCCTCCTGAGGGAAACATGCCGCAAAGCACGCCTCCATGTGGTGCCTGAGTGCCTCCCTCGTGATGTTGACCAGGTTTGAGGCCCTCTAGAAGAGAGCCCTCGAGCCTCACCCAAGGAGGGCACCGGGCATGCCTTCCTATGCGAGGGAGGGAGGCGCCCCAGGTGCGGGAGCTGATCCCGAGGCAGCGCCGCTAGAGACACCGCCCCCTAAGGCCCTGTGCGGAGTAGCTGCTGCTTCTTGGGAATGGCCTCGGGAGGGTACTGCATGCCCTCGCTATCAGGGTCTTCGATTGCCGCGGCTTGGAAGGAGCACTTGAGGGAGCACACTGCATCTCTTTGTTCGTAGGGGACTGTGATGATTCCACCGCTTCCTGGCATCTTGAGGATGTTATAGCCATGGTGGGTCACTGCTATGAACTTGGCTAATGCTGGGTACCCGAGGATGGCATTGTACGGCAGACGGATATGGGCGACGTCAAAGTCGATGAGCTCGGTGCGGTAGTTGTCGCGCTGGCCGAAGGTGACAGGGAGACGAACTTGCCCTATCTGGGTGGTGGAGCCGTCGGTTACTCCTGAGAAGGGCTTGGTAGGCTGTAGCTGATCATAGGGCACTTGAAGACTATCGAACGTCTCGACGGACAGGACACTGAGCCTCGGGCCGCCGTTGATGAGGGTCTTGGTGACTTGGACATTGCTGATGACGGGTGAACAAAGCATCGGGAGGACGCCGGCGGTCGCCGCGCATTTGAGCTGGTCCGACGAGCTAAAGGTGATGGCATTCTTGGACCACCTGAGCGGGCGCGTGGCCTTGAGCCTGGGGAGGGCTGCATTCACCTCGCGAGCAAACTGCTTGAAGATGCGCTGGGAAGCCGGGGCCTGAGCACCACCCAAGATGCAAATGATGGTGCGTGGCTCATGGAAGCCCCTAGCCCCCTCGTCGTAGTGATGGTCGTCGTTCCTTCTTGGTGGTGGCGGCAGCGGAGGGAGGCCAGGATTGCCCTGAGGACGGTCCTCGCGAGGCTGGTCACGCCAGGCACCCTCACGAGGCTGCTCCTGCCAGTGGTCCTCATGAGGCCGGTCGCGCCACTCCTGGCAGGGGCCGCAATCGTCCCAGCGTCCTCCACCTCGTCCTCCTCCTCGGCCGTAGCCTCGGTCATTGCGCTTGGGGCGTTGACCGAAGCGTCCATCTCGGATGGCCCCGAGCTCTTGACAATCGTTGGTGTTGTGGTTGTGTATGTTGTGGAAGGCGCAGAATGGACGACTGCTCTTGGAAGACTCGGGGTGGTCCCGGCCGCGCTTCATGTCCGGCTCCGCCGCGAGCACGGCTACTCCCTTGCGCTTCACGTCCTTGACCTTGGCTTTGTTCTCTTCTCGGTCGGCAGCGGGGAGCTCGAGGAGGGAGAGACGCCCTTCCTCAGCTCTTGCACACTTGGTCGCCAGGTTGAACAGCTCCAGAGTCGTGCATAGCTCCTCGTGGATGGCGAGCTCGTCCTTCATCTTGATGTCGCGGACGCCATAGGAAAACGCTGAGATGATGGCCTCATCCGTCACCTTAGGGATCTTGAGGCGGATGTTGTTGAAGCGCTGGATGTACTTCTGGAGGGTCTCCTCAGGCTGTTGCTTCATGTGGCGCAGGTCACCCGTGGCCGAAGGGCAGTCGCGAGTGCCCTGGAAGTTGGCGATGAAACGGTCGCGCATCTCACCCCAGAAGGAGATTGATCCCGCGGGCAGGTTCAGGAGCCACGAGCGAGCGCCATCCTTGAGAGCCATGGGAAACCAGTTCGCCATGACTTTTTCGTCACTGTTGGCTGCCTCGATGCTCAGTTCGTAGAGCTACAGGAACTCTGCAGGGTCGGGGGTGCCGTCGTAGCGTAGATGCAGATCCGGCATGAACTTGCCTGGCCAAACGATGGTGCGCAACTCGGGAGTGAAGGCATGGCAGCCTGCTGTGGCCACCAGGGCCCTCTGTAGAGGCAGAGCCTGCCCTTGATGTCCGCGCACCACTGTCGCAGGCGGCAAGCGATCTTGTCGTGGTGGTGCCGGAAGCACATGAGCGTTTTCCTGCGGTCGGGGAACTTCTTGGCAGCTTCTTTCTTCGTGCGCAGGCACGCGGCGTGGAGGATCGCACCGCAGGATGGCTCGTCTCAGGGCGACGACGCCTTCTTGGTGTGGAGGAGGCGGGGGTGCTCCATGTGCCGCGTGTCTCGGCGCGAGGGCGCCATCTTGATGCAGGGGCGGCAGAGGTGCCCCGTGAGCTACGTCTCCCGCGGCCGGAGACGGGCGAGGCAGCGAGAGGGATGGTGTAGGAGAGCCCCCAGCGGCGTTGACGAGATCGGCGATGTGGTCCAGCCAATCCTCGTAGAGGTCGTCGACTGGGTAGTAGCGCAGGAGCTCGCGTGCCATGAGCAGCGCGGCCTGCGTGTCCGTGGGTGTGCGGAGAGCGTGAGACGATGAGCTGGCCGGAGTCAATGACGGGGTGGCGGTGTGGCCGTCCCGCCGCACGGAGGGGTGCAGTGATGATGCTTGCTGCTCATTTGCTGCCGGGCCAGTAGCGGCATTGGCAACACGTGATGGAGAACGATGGGGAGGCCCACCGACAGGGGCCGTCTGAGCGACACGGGCGGCGAGGGCAGCCCGGCGCTCGGCGCGGGCTCGACGCGCGTCCGCCATGGATGCGGTGGAGCGGTGGAACGTGGATCAACGGAAGGAAAGCTTCAGTGCACCCCTACCTAGCGCGCCAAATGTCGGATTTCGGGTTGCGGCAAAAATCTTGAGGTTCGAACTCTGGGGTGCGCATGAAGATCTCTCCTCCCCCTAGCTCACGCTCTCACCACAATCTCAAAGCTCAGCACATAGAACTCGCAGAACAAAGGACACATGGTTACCCTACTCCAGTGTGGTGTGGTGGATTGCCTCTTGGGCCGAGGATGAACGAGTACAAGGGAAGAACAACCTCCTGAGGGGAGGTGTCCTTGAGCTCGGTAGCTTGTGTGGTTGAGGATGATCTGAATGGTCCAAGATCTGTCCTCCCTCCTAATGTGGTGGCTAGTCCTATTTATAGAGGCCCTGGTCCTCTTTCCAAATGTAGGCGGGAAGGGATCCAATAACGGCCAAATTTGAAGGGAGAAAACTAGTACAAGTTATCCTGACAAAAGGTGGTCTTCGCATGCCAAAGGCTCTGGTGGTGACGCCGTCCTGCCATTCTGCTGGTCTTGGTCTTGTTGCACCGATATAGAGACCTTTGCCTGATGCCTCGGGACTCCTAGCCTGTGCTTGCCTCTTTAGCACCAAAAATGGAACGAGGACGCTGCGCGCGCTGGCGCCCGCCTGGCCTTGGTCGTCATGGCTTGCATCACAGGGACCTCGCGAGGTGCCGCTCGCCTTGATCTCTCCGCCCCTCGCGAGCCAGCCTGGCGAGGCTGCCCCCGAGGAGGTCTTGCATCGTTCGCATCGCGAGGCTTGTCCCCTCGTGAGGGTCTTGAGTGCTCGCTGATGAAGATGGGCCGTACAGGGCCGCTGGTAGAGCTACGCCGTGGGCCGCAGGCAGGCAAGTCTGGGGACCCCCGTTCCCAGGACGTCAACATCATATGTGCTTTGTTAAAAATACTTTCGACATGAATCAATCAGGTGTGCGAAAAGTGTTCCGCTCGCGACGACCCTTATTGTCTTAGGGCAACTCGTGTTTCGGCGACCATTTGTCCCGGCAGAAAATGCTGATTTGCAGGACTTGATCGACTGCGTCACTCTGCATGAGCCTAGCCTTGACTTGGGAGATGACCGCACCAGGTGGCGACTAGAGCCATCTAGGAGATTCTCCATGAACTCTCTCTACCAGGCTATAGCCCCTTTGCCGGCCCCTAAGGTGCTCACCTCCATCTGGGAGATCTGGCTCCCCTTGAAGATCTGGATCTTTTTGTGGCAATGGATTCGTGGACGCCTCCCGTCAGGCGTGGAGGTCCTGAAATGCAACGACCCTGGTGATGTGCGCTGCCCACTCTGTGGGCCTGAAGAGGATTCGAATCATATCTTCTTCACCCGCGTGTCCGCGCAGTTCCTTTGGAGCTGTTTTCGCAAAACTGTGGGTGGAAGCTGGGTCCACAACAACTTCCCCGCCCTCTTCACCGAACTCCAGGCGTTGCCACCATCGTCTCGCCACATTAGGTGGTTGACTATTGGTGTTCTCGCCTGGACGCTGTGGACTGTTAGGAATAAGCTTGTGATTCAATGTATCCCTCTTCATCGCGCTACTGACGCTTTGTTCAAATGGTCTGGTTACTTGCAGCTTTGGCGACCTCTTAGCCGCCCCAGGGAGAGAGACGGCATCACCTTCATCGTCACCCAGCTTCGCGCGATGGCTCCACCGCTTCCCCCCACCACCACCACCACCACCACCACCACCACCACTAGAGCCGGATTAGATATTCTCTACTTCAGCATCACCGCCACCGTTGTGTTGTGCGTGCTTGTGTTTGTGTTGGGCTTGTTGTGTTGTGCCCACAGCTGAACCCGTGTAGTGTTGTGTGGGTGTGTGTTGGACCTTACCTGCGGTGGCGTTGTGTGTGTGTTGTTCGGTTGTTACCATGTTGACTTTGTGCCCGGTGGTTGCTTTATTTATAAAGCGAGGCGAAAGCCTTTTTTGGTAAGTATTCCGCTATGAAGCAACGTGGGAGCGCCACGCTAACCTACGCAAGGTGGTGTGCGATACCTGGTTCTCCTTTCCCCTGGTGGTTTCGGTTGATGATGTCAAAAGGAAATCATCATGCACATCGGGTGTTCTCCACCGACCTTTGGCAGTGTTCGAAAGAAGATCAAGGACATGAAATCACAACTGGACACTTTGTGTACGAGGCTGGGTAGAGTAGGCCCTGACCACCAGGAGCTCAAGATCGTTGAAAACCTTGTTGAGCTTGATCACATGGAGGAAACAATGTGGCGGCAATGATCATAAATTCAATGGCACTCGGAGGAAGATAAGAATACTCATTTTTATCATCAAGGGGCAAGTATGAGGAGACGCAAGAATAAAATTAAAAAGCTTCTTAATGCAAATGGGACGAAGTGTCTGATCAAGCGACCATGCAAGTTATGGCAACTAAATTTTATCAAAATTTGTTTACTTCAGTGGGCGTGATGAACATGGATGGTGTTCTGAACACTGTGGCATGCAAAGTTACGCATGACAAGAACGAGGTGCTGACTAGGCCATATTCTTAGGAGGAGTTAAGATAGCTTTATTCGAGATGTTCCCTCAAGTCTCCGGGGATTTTCCCATCATCATTGGGATACTTGCGGAGAGGATGTGACACGGGCGGTACTTCGCATTCTTGATGGTACTGAATCAGCGGAGACAATAAATGACACCACCCTAGTTTTAATCCTAAAGGTGCCAAATCCCCTTAACTTTTCACAATTCCGTACCATCAGTCTCTGCAATGTGCTTTATAAAATAGCATCAAAAGTGATTGCAAATCGTCTGAAAAAGATCCTCCCTCGTGGCCCATAGTACCTTCCACCTCTTGGTCTTTTTAGACCCGTTGATATATAAACTAAATATAAATGTTCTAAATAATTCTAGACCATTATATATATATTGTAACATCTCCAGAAACATTTTCCACACACACACACACACACACACACACACACACACACATATATATATATATATATATATAATATCGATGTTACCCGGTATTGCCCGATAATCACTGAAACCCTTTCGGTGACCCCGAAACGCTTCAGGATCCTAATATTAATGAAAAAATTCCACAAATATGTTCGCATCACTCCCGTACTACTAACATTCACGATATCTTGATTGCCTTAAGGTGGTGATCCTGTAGGTTCGGTAACTCATAGACATGAACGAAACCGTTCATTCAATGACCGGCAACGGAACCGTGGACGTCCATATCGATCCCTGTGAGCACATGAATGATATTTGAGTGAAACTTTGGTTACCATGTGATGTTACCTTTTCTTCACGATACTTCACAAAACCTGGGATGCATCAGTATCCTCCTAAGTCATCACCATGCTCACTATACCAAAATCCTTGTTCTGGTTTTGTTCTTCTTTCTCGTTATTGTGTTCCTGAAGGAAATATGCCCTAGAGGCAATAATAAAGTTTTTATTTTATATTTACTTATTCATGATAAATGTTTATTATTCATGCTAGAATTGTATTGATCGGAAACCTTAATACATGTGTGAATACATAGACAAACATTATGTCCCTAGTGAGCCTCTACTTGACTAGCTCGTTGATCAAAGATGGTTAAGGTTTCCTAACCATGGACATGAGTTGTCATTTCAGAATGGGATCACATCATTAGGAGAATGATGTGATGGACAAGACCCATCCATGACCTTAGCATATTGATCATTCAGTTTTATTGCTATTGCTTTCTTCATGTCAAATACATATTCCATCGACTATGAGATTATGCAACTCCCGGATACCGGAGGAATGCCTTTTGTGCTATCAAATGTCACAACGTAACTGGGTGATTATAATTATGCTCTACAGGTATCTCCGAAGGTGTTTGTTGGGTTGGCGTAGATCGAGATTAGGATTTGTCACTCCGAATATTGGAGAGGTATCTCTGGGCCCTCTCAGTAATGCACATCATAAGAAGCCTTGCAAGTAAAATGACTAATGAGTTAGTTGTAGGATGATGTATTATGGAATGAGTAATGAGACTTGCCAGTAACAAGATTGAACTAGGTATGAAGATACCGACGATCGAATCTCGGGCAAGTAACATACCGATGGACAAAAGGAATTGTGTATGTTGTCATAATGGTTCGACTGATAAAGATCTTTGTAGAATATGTAGGAGCCAATATGAGCATCCAGGTTCCACTATTGACTATTGACTAGAGAAGTGTCTCGGTCATGTCTACATAGTTCTCGAACCCGTAGGGTCCGCACGCTTAATGTTTGTTGACGATATTAGTATTATATGAGTTATGTGATTTGGTGACTGAATGTTGTTCGGAGTCCCGGATGAGATTACAGACATGACGAGGAGTCTCTAAATGGTCGAGAGGTAAATATTGATATATAGGACGAGGGTATTCGGACACCAGAAGTGTTCCGGAGGGTACCGGGTACTTATCGGGTCACTGGAAAAGAGTTTCGGGCTCCCTCGGCTAAGACATGGGCCTTATGGGCCAAGTGAGGGAACACACCAGCCCTGGTGCGCCTCTACAGAGGCCAGCCCTATGAGGAGGAGAAGGAAACAGGGGAGGGCAAGGAAAGTGTGGATAAGGATTCCTATTTCCTGCCCTTTCCCCCCTCTTTCCTTCCCGCTCAGTTATATATGGCAGGGGGCGCGCGCGGCTTGGGCGGGACTCCAAGTAGGATTCCTCCTACTTGGGCGCCTCCTATGGCTGCTCCTCCCTCCCTCCCACCTATATATGTGAGGAGGGGGGCGCCTAGCACGGACCAGACAATTTCCTAGCCGTGTGCGGTGCCCCCCTCCACAGTTTACGCATCCGGCCATATCTTCGCAGTGCTTAGGCGAAGCCCTGCCGGATCACTTCACCATCGCAGTCACCGCGCCGTCGTGCTGATAGAACTCATCTTCTTCCTCGACACCTTTGCTTGATCAAGAGGACGAGGGACGTCATCGAGCTGAATGTGTGCAGAACTCGGAGGTGTCGTACGTTCGGTGCTTGATCGGTCGGATCTAGAAGAAGTTCGACTACATCAACCGCATTGTCAAACGCTTCCGCTTTTGGCCTACGAGGCTACGTGGACACACTCTCCCCCTCTCGTTGCTATGCATCTCCTAGATAGATCTTGCATGAGCGTAGGGATTTTTGAAATTGCATGCTATGTTTCCCAACAGTGGCATCCGCGCCAGGTCTATGCGTAGATGATATGCACAAGTAGAACACAAATAGTTGTGGGAGGTGATAGTCATACTTCTTACCGCCAACATCTTATTTTGATTCGGCGGTATTGTAGGATGAAGAGGCCCAGACCAACCTTACACGTCCACGCACATGAGACCAGTTCCACCGACAGACATGCAACTAGTTTTGCATAAAGGTGGCTGGCGGGTGTCTGTTTCTCCTAGTTTAGTTGAATCAAATTTGACTGCAGGTGGTTCTTGTAGAAGGTTAAAACAACAAACTTGACGAAACACCGTTGTGGTTTGATGCGTAGGTAAGAACAATTCTTGCTAGAAGCTCGTAGCAGCCATGTAAAACTTGCAACAACAAAGTAGAGGACGTCTAACTTGTTTTTGCAGGGCATGTTCTGATGTGATATGGTCAAGACATGATGTGATATACATTATTGTATGAGATGATCATGTTTTGTGAAAGTTACTAGCAACCGGCAGGAGCCTTATGGTTGTCTCTTTATTGTATGAAATGCAAACACCATGTAATTGCTTTACTTTATCACTATGCGTTAGTGATAGTTGTAGAAGCAATTGTTGGCGAGACGACCACGATGATACGATGAAGATCAAGGTGTCAAGCCAGTCATGATGGAGATCATGACGATGCTTTGGAGATGGAGATCAAAAAGCACAAGATGATGATGGCCATATCATGTCACATATTTTGATTGCATGTGATGTTTATCTTTTATGCATCTTATTTTGCTTAGTACGGCGGTAGCATTATAAGATGATCCCTTAAATTTCAAGGTATAAGTGTTCTCCCCGAGTATGCACCGTTGCGATAGTTCTTCGTGTTGAGACACCACGTGATGATCAGGTGTGATAGACTCTACGTTCACATACAACGGGTGCAAGACGGTTTTGCACATACGGAATACTCGGGTTAAACATGACGAGTCTGCCATGTACAGACATAGCCTCGGAACACTGGAGACTGAAAGGTTGAACGTGAATCATATAGTATATATGATCGACATAGAGATGTTCACCATTGATGACTACTCCATCTGATGTGATGATCGGACATGGTTTAGTTGATTTGGATCGTGTATCATTTAGATGACATGAGGGATGTCTATGTAAGTGGGAGTTCTTAAGTCATTTGATTAATTGAACTTAATTTATCATGAACTTAGTCCTGATAGTATTTGCAAATTATGTTGTAGATCAATAGCTCGTGTTGTAGCTCTCCTATGTTTTTGATATGTTCCTAGAAAAAACAAAGTTGAAAGATGATAGTAGCAATGATGCGGATTGGGTCCATGATCTGAGGATTATCCTCATTGCTGCACAGAAGAATTATGTCATTGATGCACCGCTAGGTGACAAACCTATTGCAGGAGCAGATGCAGACATTATGAACGTTTGGCAAGCTTGATATGATGACTACTTAATAGATTAGTGCGCCATGCTTTACGGCTTAGAACCGGGACTTCAAAAATGTTTTGGACACCACGGAGCATATGAGATGTTCCAAGACCTGAAAGTGGTATTTCAGACTCATGCCCATGTTGAGTGGTATGAGACCTCTGGCAAGTACTTTGCCTACAAAGTGGAGGAGAATAGCTCAGCCAGTGAGCATGTGCTCAGGATGTCTGAGTAATACAATCGCTTGAATCAAGTGGGAGTTAATCTTCCAGATAAGATAGTGATTGACAGAGTTCTCTAGTCACTATGACCAAGCAACTAGAACTTCATGATGAACTATAATATGCAAGGGAGGATGAAAACAATTCCCAAGCTCTTCGCGATGCTGAAATCGACGAAGGTAGAAATCAAGAAAAAGCATCAAGTGTTGATGGTTAACAAAACCACTAGTTTCAAGAAAAAGGGCATGGGACAAAAAGGGAACTTCAAGAAGAACATCAAACAAGTTGCCTCTCCCATGAAGAAGCCCAAAGCTAGACCCAAGCGTGAAACTAAGTGCTCTTTACTAGTGTTCATAGTAGCCCCTCGGTATTTGGTACCGGTTCAATTGCTAAGATTAGTAACTCGAAACAGGAGTTGCAGAATTAATAGAGACTAGTTAAGAGCAAAGTGACGATGTGTGTTGGAAGTGATTCCAAGGTTGCTACGATCACCATCACACACTCCCTTTACCTTTGGGATTAGTGTTCAACCTAAAATAAATGTTATTTGGTGTTTGCGTTGAGCATGAATATGATTAGATCATGTTTATTGCAATACAATTATTCATTTAAGTTAGAGAATAATTGTTGTTCTGTTTACATGAATAAAACCTTCTGTGGTCATACACCCAAGGTGAACGATTTATTGAATCTCAATCATAGTGATGCACATGTTCATAATATTGATGCCAAAATATGCAAAGTTGATAATGATAGTGCAACATATTTGTGGCACTATCGTTTAGGTCATATAGGTGTAATGCACATGAAGAAACTCCATGCAGATGGGCTTTTGGAATCACTTGATTATGAATCATTTGATAATTGCGAACCATGCCTCATGGGCAAGATGACTAAACTCCGTTCTTTGAAACAATGGAGCGAGCTAATGACTTATTGGAATAACACATACCAATGTATGCAGTCCGAAGAGTGTTGAAGCTCACAGCAGGTATCGTTATTTTCTGACCTTCATAGATGATTTGAGCAGATATGGTATATCGACTTGATGAAACACAAGTCTAAAACATTTGAAAAGTTAAAAGAATTTCATAGTGAAGTGGAGAATCATCGTAACAAGAAAATAAAGTTTCTACGATCTGATCTCAGAGGCGAATATTTGAGTTACGAGTTTGGCCTTCATTTAAAACAATATGGAATAGTTTCACAACTCACGCCGCCTGGAACACCGCAACGTAATGGTGTGTCCGAATGTCATAACCGTACTTTATTAGATATGGTGTGATCTATGATGTCTCTTACCGATTTATCACTATTGTTTTGGTGTTATGCATTAGAGATGACTGCATTCACGTTAAATAGGGCACCGTCTAAATCCGTTGAGATGACACCATATGAACTATGGTTTGGCATGAAACCTAAGCCGTCGTTTCTTAAAGTTTGGGGTTGCGACACTTATGGCTTTAGCCTGATAAGCTCGAAGCCAAATCAGAGAAGTGCGTCTTCATAGGATACCCTAAGGAAACAATTGGGTAGACCTTCTACCACATATCCGAAGGCAGGATCTTTGTTGCCAAGAATGGAAACTTTCTGGAGAAGGAGTTTCTCTCGAAAGAAGTGAGTGGGAGGAAAGTAGAACTTGATGAGGTAATTGTACCTTCTCTCGAATTGGAAAGTAGCACATTAGTGAAATCCGTTCTTGTGATGCCTACACCAACTAGAGAGGAAGCTAATGATGATGATCACGAAACTTCAGATCAAGTTACTACCGAACCTCGTAGGTCAACCAGAGCATGTTCTGCACCACAGTGGTACGGTAATCCTGTTCTATAAGTTGTGTTACTAGACCATGACGAACCTACAAACTATGAAGAAGCTATGATGAGCTCAGATTTCGATAAATGGCTTGAGGCCATGAAATCTGAGATAAGATCCATGTATGAGAACAAAGTATGGACTTTGGTGGACTTGCCCGATGATTGGCGAGCCATAGAGAATAAATTGATCTTCAAGAGGAAGACGAACACTGATGGTAGTGTTACTATCTACAAAGATCGACTTGTCACAAAATGTTTTCGACAAGTTCAAGGTGTTGACTACGATGAGATTTTCTCACTCATAGCGATGCTTAAGTTTGTCCGAATCATGTTAGCAATTGCTGCATTTTATGAAATCTGGCAAATGGATGTCAAAACTGCATTCCTTAATGGATTTTTTAAAGAAGAGGTGTATATGATGCAACTAGAAGGTTTTTGTCGATCCTAAAGGTGCTAACAATGTGTGCAAGCTCCAGCGATCCATCTATGGACCGGTGCAAGCATCTTGGAGTTGAAATATATGCTTTGATGAGGTGATCAAAGCATATAGTTTTATACAGACTTTTGGTGAAGCCTGTATTTACAAGAAAGTGAGTGAGAGCTCTGTAGCATTTCTGATAGTATATGTGGATGACATATTATTGATCAGAAATGATATAGAATTTCTGGAGAGCATAAAATGATACTTGAATAATAATTTTTCAATGAAAGACCTCAGTGAAGGTACTTAAATATTGGGCATCAAGATCTGTAGGGATAGATCGAGACGCTTAATGGGACTTTCACAAAGCACATACCTTGGCAATTTTTTGAAGAAGTTCAAAATAGACCAGTCAAAGAAAGGGTTCTTGTCTATGTTGCAAGGTGTGAAGTTGAGTAAGACTCAAAACCCGACCACGACAGAAGATAGAGAGAGGATGAAAGTCATTCCCATGCCTCAGCCATAGGTTCTATAAAGTATGCCATGTTGTGTCCCAGACCTATTGTATACCTTGCCATGAGTTTAGCAAGGGGGTACAATAGTGATCTAGGAGTATATCACTGGACAACGGTCAAAATTATCCTTAGGTACCTAAAGAGGACTAAGGAAATGTTTCTCGGTTATGCAGATGATAAAGAGTTCATCGTAAAGAGTGACATCGATGCAAGCTTCGACACTGATCTAGATAACTCTAAGTCTCGATCTAGATACATATTGAACGTGGGAGCAATTAGAGAGTAGCTCCATGCATAGCATTGTGGACATAGAAATTTGCAAAATACATACAGATCTGAATGTGGAAGACCCGTTGACTAAACTTCTCTCAGAAGCAAAACATGATCACACCTTAGTACTCTTTGGGTGTTAATCACATGGCGATGATGTGAACTAGGTTATTGACTCTAGTAAAATCTTTGGGTGTTGGTCACATGGCGATGTGAACTATGGGTGTCAAATCACATGATATGTGAACTAGATTACTGTCTCTAGTGCAAGTGGGAGACTAAAGGGAATATGCCCTAGAGGCAATAATAAATTTGTTATTTTATATTTCCTTATTCATGATAAATGTTTATTATTCATGCTAGAATTGTATTGATCGGAAACCTTAATACATGTGTGAATACATAGACAAACAATATGTCCCTAGTGAGCCTCTACTTGACTAGCTCGTTGATCAAACATGGTTAAGGTTTCCTAACCATGGACCTGAGTTGTCATTTGAGAACAGGATCACATCATTAGGAGAATGATGTGATGGACAAGACCCATCCACGAGCTTAGCATATTGATCATTCAGTTTTTTTTCTATTGCTTTCTTCATGTCAAATACATATTCCTTCAACTGTGAGATTACGCAACTCTCAGATATCGGAGGAATACCTTGTGTGCTATCAAACGTCACAACGTAACTGGGTGATTATAAAGATGCTCTACAGGTATCTCCGAAGGTGTTTGTTGGGTTGGCATATATCAAGATTAGGATTTGTCACTCCGAATATCGGAGAGGTATCTCTGGGCGCTCTCGGTAATGCACATCATAAGAAGCCTTGCAAGCAAAGTGACTAATGAGTTAGTTGAAGGATGATGTATGATGGAACGAGTAAAGAGCCTTGCAGGTAACGAGATTGAACTAGGTATGAAGATACGGACGATCGAATCTCGGGCAAGTAACATACCGATGGACAAAAGGAATTGTGTATGTTGTCATAACGGTTCGACCGATAAAGATCTTCGTAGAATATGTAGGAGCCAATATGAGCATCCAGGTTCCACTATTGGTTATTGACCGGAGAGGTGTCTCGGTCATATGTACATAGTTCTCAAGCCCGTAGGGTCCGCATGCTTAACGTTCGTTGACGATATTAGTACTATATGATTTTGTGATTTGGTGACTGAATGTTGTTCGGTGTCCTGGATGAGATCACGGACATGACGAGGAGTCTCAAAATGGTCGAGAAGTAAATATTGATATATAGGACGAGGGTATTCGGACACCGGAAGTGTTCCAGAGGGTACTGGGTACTTATCGGGTCAGCAGAAAAGAGTTTCGGGCACCCCTGGCAAAGATATGGGCCTTATGGGCCAAGTGAGAGAACACACAAGCCCCGGTGTGCCCCTACAGAGGCCAGCCCTATGAGGAGGAGAAGGAAAGAGGGGGAAACGAAAGTGTGGATTAGGATACGTACTTCCTGCCCCCCCTTTTTTCCTTCCCCCTCGGTTATATATGGCAGGGGGAACGCGCAGCTTGCGCGGGACTCCAAGTAGGATTACTCCTACTTGGGAGCCTCCTATGGCTGCTCCTCCCTCCCTCCCACCTATATATGAGGAGGGGGCACCTAGCACAGACCAGACAATTGCCTAGCCGCGTGCGGCGCCCCCCTCCACAATTTACTCCTCCGGTCATATCTTCACAGTGCTTAGGCGAAGCCCTGCGCGGATCACTTCACCATCACCGTCACCACGCCGTCGTGTTGACAGAACTCATATTCTTCCTCGACACCTTTGCTGCATCAAGAGGACGAGGTACATCATCGAGCTGACATGTGCAGAACTTGGAGGTGTCGTACGTTCAATGCTTGATCGGTCAGATCTAGAAGAAGTTTGACTACATCAACCGCATTATCAAACGCTTCCGCTTTTGGTCTACGAGGGTAAGTGGACACACTCTGTCGGTGCAACAAACCCTGAGTCTATTGCCCAGACTGTGCACAGGCATGGGAATGAGATTGAAGCACCAGCCCAAGTCAGAATACAAGAAATCGTGAGACTCTAAGGACCAAGAATGAGCCAAGGAATCAAGATATCGTCAAGGGAAGAAGCCTCCGTTGCCGGGCAGGTGAGCCCGGCAAGGGGCAAGGCCAGCCCCAGAAGAAGACAATCAAGGCGCCCCGGCAGGGCCTGCCGGGGCTCACGGAGGCAGAACTATCTCATCAACCACTCCAACACGACCTATGTCGTCAATCAGTGCGGTGTCGAGCCGCGAAATGATTAAGTGGCAGCCATTCGCCACATGGCAGCCATTTCCTATAGAAGAAACCCAAAGATGACACCGTCCTGCAACGTGTCAAGAGAACAGGCGCGAAGCTGGCGAGATAGCCCGGCAAGCCTTGACGGGCAACCAACAATGTGACGTTAAGCGATGCATTTAATGCGCCCTGTCAGCCCGTAGAGTTAGCAATGATAGCACTATTTGCTATCTTATCAGTGCATAATGACTACTTTGCCACTGTGGTTACCCCTTAATCTATAAAAGGAGGCCCATGTCAACCATATAAAGGGTTAGAAAATCGGGTAACTCACACCCCCATATGCGCGTAGTCGATGCTGCCCGAGGCAACCCCTGCCGGGCAAGCATACTACGCACCACCACCACCTTTTCCAACATCAATCCACCAAAGCAGGAGTAGAGTTTTACACCTCGCGGCAACGTGAACCTAGGTGAATTCCCCATGTGATCTCCGCCGCGCTGCCCCATGCTCGTCTGCTCTTTGTGCAACGTGTTTCCCCCTGCTGAACCAGCGAGGGACCTCCTAGTCCCATAGGTGGTCGTGGTTTCCCGCGACATATTTGGTGCGCCAGGTAGGGGGATTGCTTGGGTGAACCTGAAGGCATGCACGGCACGTCATGTTCACCACCATCTTCATCTTCGGCGACGCCATCAACCATGGCGCCTAAGAAGAAGCCCGCTCCTCCAGCTCATCCATCCACCTCGAAGGCTCCGCCGGACGTGGCCTCTAACGCTGCGGGGGGTACGGAGGCGCACAAGGGTGCGGACGCTGCTAGGGAAGTGGTCGGAGCAGGCGGCGCCATCACCACTTCCCCTACGGCCGATGCAGGAGCAGGAGGTGCCGGAGGAGAGCCACATCAGCAGCACCCCGACGGCCATGCTCCCCAAGTTTTGGGTGAGGGAGCCACTCCATCTACGCCCCTCTCCCCCACTGGCGGGCACAGCCGCATCAACGGCGCTCGGACCGGGGCGAACTGCCGCCCTCCGGCCGCCCCCACCACAGGTGCGGTCGCAATGCGTAGACCTCCCCCGGGACGGGCCGACCAAGCCGCTGCGCCCGATGGAGCCACTAGCCCTCAAGCGCTTTCGCCGCACCACGTCCAGGTAGTCGCCCTGCAGCAGCAGCGGGGGCGTAGTGCTACCGCCACTAGCACTGTCAGGAGCCGAGCAACGGTATGATCGCCTTCATCAACATCCATGCCAAGTACAGATTTAGAGGCGATAGCGCGAGCTCAGCTGCTGCTGAGGTTTCCGTCAGTGGCCGAGCAGATGGACGAATGGCATGCCACCATCCAAAGCCTGCTCGGTTTTGCCGAAGCTGGGGGCTCACGGCGAGCTGGTCTGCCACGACCTCCCCAAGCGACAGCAATAGCTCATGCTGCTGACCACACAGAAGGGGCCATCCTCACGGTGCAATCCCCGCCGTGGCAGCCAATACGAGCGCGGCATAATCAAGACCCCAAAGACTTCTCGATGGCCTCTTCTGTCCCTCGAGCACGTCCAGGTGAACGTTGAGCCCTCGAGGATAGGAGGAGAGCGTCGTCGAAGAGCCGCAACGACCTCCACCGGACCGACGGGTATGACGGCCTCAACGTCGACGAGCCTGCGCTCGGTGTTTGCGGGTGCCTACCTTTTGAGGTTGGCTGCCCTGCCTTTACACGAGAGCTGCGGCAAGTCCGTTGGCCATCCGTTCGCACGTTCAAGCCAGAAATACCTGAGAAGTACGATGGGAGGCTGAACCCGGTAGAGTTCCTGAGCATCTACACCATCGTTGTTCAGGTTGCCGGGGGAAGAGATGAGAAGGTGTTCGCTAACTATGTCACTTTGGACCTCAAGTCCAATGTGAGGTCTTGGCTGATGCACCTATCAGAGAACTCCATTTCGTCATGGGCTGACCAGTGCCACGAGTTCATTGGAGCCTTCACTGGCGGTCATCGGGAACCCGACAGGCCCAATGATTTGCAGATTCTCCAGCAGAAACAAGGAGTAACCCTCCATAAGTATTTATAGAGATTCAACAAAGTTCATAGGAATATCCAAAATATCCATCCGGCAACCGTAATAGCTGCCTTCCAGTCCAATGTGCGCAACTGTCGTATCCATTCCAAGATGAACGTGCAGTTGCCCAAGACTATGAAGGAGCTCTACACACCGGTGGATAAGTGTGCTCGGATGGAGGAGGGAAGGAAGCTGCCCGGAGAGGAAGATTGCGCCAATGTTGATTC
Organism: Triticum aestivum; assembly: GCF_018294505.1. NCBI lineage: Eukaryota > Viridiplantae > Streptophyta > Magnoliopsida > Poales > Poaceae > Triticum > Triticum aestivum. The sequence goes on along the minus strand of NC_057797.1, from coordinate 389,838,825 downwards.
AAAAGATGATGATGAATCAACCAATCAGAAAAAGAGCAAGAAGCGTAGTAAGAAGCAGAGAGATAAAGCAGTGATGATCGTTGAAGGACCGGGTACACCTAGTACCGGCAAGAAAGCCAAAGCTGAGGTCCCTGGCAAGGAAGCTATCGCGTGCATTGATAGCTGGGAAGCCGCTGCTGCTGAGAAAGCCGAGAAGGGTGATGGACCGTACTGCAAGATTCATGAAACCAAGGACCATGACCTTCAAGAGTGTTATCAGGTTGAGCGGCTTGTCAAGAAATAGAACGCAGAGTATGAGAAGCATGATAAGGAAAAAGGTCAGAATGTTGCTGGCGGTAAGAGCCGAGGTGGTGAAGTAAACTGCCCCGGCAAACCCTTTTGGAACTATGGGAAGCCCGCTAGGGGTCGAGAAAAGGAAACCTATGATGATGAGAGTGACGGAGGGGATGAATAGGAAACCAGTGAGCAGAAGTTTCAAAAGGCCACACACGCCCTGTGCATTGACGGAGGTGCATCTCCACACGCTTCTCACCGCCAGATCAAGCAGTGGGTGCGAGAAGTCAATGTCGTGGAGCCAGCGTGAGAGGCCCGGCAGCCGCTCAAATGGTCCCATATGCCCATCATCTTCGACAAAGAGGACCATCCTAGCCGTACCTCTGCGGTGGGATGTTTGTCGTTGTTGGTCTCTCCAACAATCCGCAACCTCAAGGCCACAAAGATGCTGGTGGATGACGGGGCCGGGTTGAATCTGATTTCCCCGACAGTCATCAGCAAGCTTTAGATAGGAGAAGAAGAGCTAGAGGTTACCGACACGTTTCAAGGAGTTAATCCCGGTAGGAGCCGTCCCAAGGGAAAGATCACATTGCCGATAACATTTGGGGGAGAGCTAAACTACCAGACTGAGAGCATTGTGTTTGATGTGGTTGATCTCCCCCTGCCGTACAATGGGATTCTTGGACGCCTGGCCCTGGCTAAGTTCATGGTGACATCACACTATGCCTACAACACATTGAAGATGCCTGGGCCATTGGGAGTCATTACTATCCCCTCAAATGAGATGATATCATTTGTGTGGACAAGATGTACCGGGATGTGGTCGCGACAGAGGTAGCGGCCGCCCCCGCCAAGGAAAGTAAAGGAAAGAAGAGAGACTATAGGGACTTCAACAAAGAGTTCAGGAAGCGTGCCCCCACTGATGCACGAACCCATTGACAATGTGCCAGAGTGTTATAATAGCAAGAGATGCAAGGTCGCTGCACCCCAAGTGAAGAAGGTCCCGGCAGGGCTGGCTGGCATTGATGGTACTTTTACTATTAGCGCCACCCTCAATAACAAATAAGAAAGCGCGCTCGTTGCCTTCCTACGGGAAAATATCGATGTGTTTGCCTGGCAACCATCTGATATCCCCGGTGTTCCCAGGGAGGTAATCGAGCACCACCTTGCTATCTTCCCACATGCCCGAGCTGTCAAACAGAAAGTCCGGAAGCAGGCCTTGGAGAGGCAGCAGTTTATTGCAGAAGTGATCAAGAAGCTTGAGGCAGCTGGGTTGGTCACAGGAGTGTTGCACCCCACGTGGCGAATCTAGTGGTAGTCCGGAGGGCTAATGGGAAGTGGAGGCTTTGCATAGATTTCACAGATCTCAACAAGGCTTGCCCAAAAGACCCATTCCCCTTGTCGCGCATCGACCAGATTGTGGATTACACTTCAGGTTGTGATTTGCTCCCCTTTCTGGATGCATATTCTGGGTATCACCAAATCTTCATGTCCAAGGAAGATGAAGAGAGGACGTCGTTTATCACTCCTTGTGATACGTACTGCTTTGTCTGCATGCCATTCGGATTAAAGAGTGCCGGGTCCACTTTCGCAAGGGCAATCTAGATTGGTTTTGAGCCACATTTGCACATAAACATAGAAGCCTACATGGATGATATTGTGGTCAAGACCAAGGATAAGGCCACCCTTATTTAGGATTTGGAAGAGACATTTGATAATCTACGCAAGATCAATCTAAAATTCAACCCGGAGAAGTGTGTATTTGGCGTTCCCTCTGACAAGTTGCTTGGTTTCTTTGTATCCCACCACGGGATGAAAGCCAACCCCGATAAGATCAAGGCCATCGAGCAGATCAAGGCGCCCAGGACAGTTAAGGATGTGAGGTGCCTGACATGATGTGTTGCCGCACTAAGCAGATTCATTTCCAAGTCTGTCGAGCGCGCCCTACCGTTCTTCAAGATTTTGAAGAAGACCGGCCCTATGAAGTGGACCCCAGAAGCAGATGCAGCTTTGCAAGAGTTGAAATCTTACCTGTCCTCTGTGCCTACCTTGGTTGCCCCCAAACCCCAGGAGCCATTGTTGGTATACTTGGCAGCGACCAACCAAGTGGTCAGTGCGGCCTTGGTAGCACAGAGAGAAGTGGATGAGGCAGAAAGTGAGTAGAGATTGGCAGAGTCAAAGGAGGATCAAGACAGCAATGAGCACGACAACGAGAGCAACCCCAAGGATGCGGCAAGGAAGAAAGTGGTGCAGCGCCCAGTGTACTTCATCAGTTCCTTGTTACAGGGGGCCAGATTGAGGTACTCTGGCATGCAGAAGTTGATCTTTGGTCTCATTATGGCCTCAAGGAAACTTTGCCACTACTTCCAAGCCCATGATATCACGGTTGTTACTCATTTTCCGTTGCAAGGGATACTCCGAAACCTTGTGGCTACCGGCAGAATAGTGTAGTGGGCTTTGGAGTTATCCAGCTTTGGTTTGAAGTTTGAGAGCACATCAACTGTTCAGAGCAGGGCGTTGGCAGAGTTTATTGCAGAATGGAGACCAACCCCTGATGAGGAGGTGACAGAGACGGTTATCCACGGCAAGGAATCGCCCCAAGAATGGATTATGTATTTTGATGGTGCTTTTTCCCTACAAGGTGCAGGAGCTGGTGTGCTTCTTGTCACCCCCTCCGGGGAGCACTTGAAGTACGTCGTGCAAATGCATTTTGCCCGGGAAGAAGCACCCAACAATATAACTGAGTATGAAGGGCTTCTTGCCGGGCTCAGGATTGCATCTAAATTGGGAATTAAGAAGATGATCATTCAGGAGATTCACAGCTTGTGGTGAGACAAGTCAACAATGATTATCAAAGTCCATTGATGGAGGCATACGTCGAGGACGTGAGGATATTGGAGGAGCACTTTGATGGATTGCAAACAGAGCATGTACCCCGTGTGGAAAATAGCATAACTGATCATCTGTCAAATTGCATTGCGCAGAAGCTTTCTGTTGAACCAAGAACTTTTGTTCTCCATCTCACTCAACCCTCCGTATCTCCAGAATGATGGGCCGGAAGAGGAGAAAGTTGGACTACAGCAAGCCTCTTCCCGTAGAGTCGTTCGCTGCCGGTAGAGACCCTACCGGAAACAACTCCTCACAGCCTACTGAACCACCCCCTCTAGCCGGGCCTATGGACCCGCAAACAAGGTTGTTGCTCCCATAGCAGAGGAGGTGCCGCTAGTCCTCGGTGCCGAGCCCCAGGCTCCAACTTGGGCAAGGCACATTGTCCACTTTCTCCAAACCGGAGAGCTTCCCGGCGACCAAGATGAAGCTGAGAAAGTAGCCCGGAGGGCCAGTATGTATCAGTTTGTCGATGACACTCTGTACAGAAGGAGGCCCAACGGTGTGAAATTGAAGTGTGTCTGTCGGGAAGTAGGAAAGGAACTGCTAGCTAAGATTCACAGAGGAATGTGAGGCTCCCACATTGGATCAAGGGCATTAGTTGGGAAAGCATCCCAGCAAGGATTATATTGGCCCACAGCACTCCAAGATACGTTCGAGCTAGCCACGACATGTGAAGCCTGTCAGTTCCATTCCAAGAAAACACACCTGCCTGCCCAAGCTCTTCAAACAGTCCCTTTATCATGGCCATTTTCGGTCTGGGGGCTCGATATCCTCGGCCCCTTCCCCCAAGCAATCAGGGGTTTTGAATTCTTGTTCGTTGCCATCGACAAGTTTACAAAGTGGCCGGAAGTGACTGCCGTGAGAAAGGTGACTACTCAGTCAGCTATCAAGTTCTTGAAAGAATTAGTGTGTCGTTTTGAAGTTCCGGCAAGGATCATCACCGACAACGGCACCTAGTTCACGAGCCGCGCCTTCATGCAATACGTTCATGCCCTCGGATGCAAGATCTCATTTGCCTTTGTGGCGCATCCCCGGAGCAACATGGACAAGCTGAGAGGGCGAACGCTGAAGTGCTGCGAGGACTCAAGATGAGAACTTCTGATACGCTGCAGAAGCACGGCAGGCAGTGGATCAATGAGCAGTCGGCAGTTCTCTGGTCCCTCAGAATGACACCAAACCGAGCTACCGGGCAGACTCCCTTCTCCTTGGTCTACAGGGTAGAAGCAGTTATCCCCACAGAACTCATTTACTGGTCACCTCGAGTGCTTGCCTACAATGAAGTAGCATAAGATTAGCACTGGCGTGACGACGTTGTGCTACTCGAGGAGAACTGTCTCCGGGCTGCTACGCGTGCTACACGCTACCAGCATGGCCTGCGTTGCTATCATAGCTGCAGGGTTCATGCCCGGTGTTTTGAGGAACGTGACCTTGTCCTTAGGTGCGTTCAGTCCGCCAAGGGTACACACAAGTTGTCACCGAAGTGGGAAGGCCCTTACCGGGTAGTACGAGTCACCAGACCTGTCGCAGTCCGTCTAGAGACCGAAGATGGCACTTAGTTGAAAAACTCGTAGAATATTGAGCATCTCCGCAAGTTCTACTCATAAGGTGCGGATGTCGGGCCCTGCCTGGCAGCCACCCTTTTGTACATGCCTTACTTCAGCTGCATGTAACCCCTTGTACAAAGCCGGGGCGATGACCCCGTGCAATAGAAAACAAAGAAGCGCTATGGGGGCCTCCCAACTGAGATTGCATGCATGCATGAACATTCCAAGATCACTGCATAAGCATTTCATGAGCATTTGCATATGCATATAGATAGGATCGCATACTGCATTCATTCTCACCTACATGAAGTTGAAGGTTCCTGCCGTGAACTTGGCTTCGACAAGGAGTGAGGAGATTGCCCGACACTACGGTCCCCGGCGAGCCAAGCAGATAAGTTCTACCTCGTATCCATTAGTGCTCTTTAAATCTATAACTTTGCATGAGAAAGCCCCGCCTCTCTCTTTTGAGACTTAGGTGCTCCCATCCAGGACTCAAACATTGCTTCGGTCAGGATGGTCGCAGTGACCTTTGGTAAAAAGGAGTTGGCGGGGGGCTGGTCCCTCTATCTATTCCCCGGCAGACGCACTCTCCAGCAGGCAAGAAGGGTACCGGCAGGATAGCCTGCCGGGGAAAAAATCGTTTACTTATGTTAAAGAGGCATCTCACCTCTGCATGGACATACACATGCATTGGTTCCTGGCAAGGTTCGTCTTTTTCATTGATATGCTGATACAAATACAAGTATTACATAGTATAAACATGGACTGGAGAGATTACATTATTTGAATTAAAATTTGGCAATCGTCTATAGGTTTAGGATTTAAAAAAGATAGGTGCTCCGTAAACTCCTCTCCTTGTCCCTCTTGTCCCAGGTAGTGTGGTGGGAAGATAGGGAGAGCGGGACATGCATAGGCACAATGCCACCCCGATCCTGTCAGGGCCTGCCCAACGCAGCCTGACAAGATCGGTGGTGGCGAGGCTGCGAAGGAGGAAGATGTGCGGAGCACCTCGACGCCCCTGGTCACCGCCTCCAGGGCTAAACAAGGGGCACCAGCACGGGCACCGGCAGAGGAGGACGCCAACGCCCAGCCAGAAGACCCCTTGGGGGAGGTGGAAGTACCAGCGCAATGAGCCTTTCCCTGGCAACCGAGAAAACGGTGATGACGATTTCGGGGAAAGAGGGGGAGAGCCAGACAGGCGGGCAGTGGGTCACCAGTACGAGACGAACGCGTCAATGTAGTTGTGCGCCAACTAGGCGGCCTGCCTCCCATCTTCTCCATCTCCCCTAGCTTCATCTTCATCAACACCGCTCCAGGGGAAGGCCGAGACTCCAGCCCGACACCTTCCCCGGGGAAAAGGTGAGCGACCAAGATGGCCAAGGGACTGGAGACACATCGCTACCCACCTTGGCGGGCAGAAAGGCGTGCCTCTCGTCGACATTAGCCCCAAAGCCTCCAAGAGGGGCAGTGTTGGGATTACCAACAATCTCTAGCCCCGCCTCCCGGCCAAACCTCGAAGGAACCAAGAGATTCATCACACCAAGGACGAGGCTCACTCCCCGAGCATCAACACCGGCATGCGGCAACATTAGCCCCAACCAAGAGCCCGAGGGCTGGCCCCGGGCTCTTCCCTTTGACATCACCAGCGGAAGCAGAAAATAAGAAGAGGAGGAAGGCGAAGATGAATGACTCTGCCTTCCTCCGCCCCTCCCTTTTATAGGTAGGTTGAGGAGGGGGGTGCTCTATCAACGGGCGACCACCGCCCTCCTCCGCCAATTCAAGATGACGGGCCCTCACCATGATGCTCTCTCGCGCCACGCGCCTCCGTTACCTACCCCACGCGATGCATGCAACATACGTGGCCAAGGATAAGAGCATGGTGGGAAGAGTGAATTGGCCGTTTCTACCCCGTGTTAAAGTCATTCACGGGCCATTACTGGAGCGGCCCCACCACTATTGGCTTTACACGACATGCAGAGAAACCGGAAACTGGCCCAGAATCAGGGCTAATGAAGAAGCAAAGAAGACTTCAAGAAACCAGCCTCTTCAGCAAACCTTCCCTTTGCATTTATTAGGCCCTACCCCGACGTTTCTCGGCAGCGTGTTCAGGGCAGGCCCGGGGGCTTCTTTCGGTGCAACAAGCCTTGGGTTTGTTTCCCAGACTGTGCACATGCACGGGAACGAGATTGAAGTACCATGCCAAGTTAGAATACAAGAAACCGAGAGACTCGAAGGACCAAGAACAAGCCAAGGAATCAGGATATCGTCAAGAGAAGAAGCTTCCCTTGCCAGGCGGGCGAGCCCGGCAAGGGGCAAGGCCACCCCTAGAAGAACACAACCGAGGCGCCCCAACAGGGCCTGCCGGGGCTCACGGAGGCAGAACTATCTCACCAACCACTCCAACACGACCCATGTCTTCAATCAGTGCGGTGTCGAGCCGCGAAGTGATTAAGTGGCGGCCATTTCCTACAGAAGAAACCCACAGATGACACCCGTCCTGCAACGTGTCAAGAGAACAGGCGCGGAGCTGGCAAGATAGCCCGGCAAGCCTTGCCGGGAAACCAATGATGGGACGTTAAGCGGTGCATTTAATGCTCCCTGTCAGTCCGTAGAGTTAGGTATGATAGCATTGTTTGCTATCTTATAGTGCGTAATGACTACTTTGCCACTATGGTTACCCCTTGATCTATAAAAGGAGGCCCATGGCAACCGTAGAAAGGGTTAGAAAATCGGATAAGTCACACCCCCATATGCGCGTAGTTGCTGCTGCCTGAGGCAACCCCTGCCGGGCAAGTGTACTACGCACCACCACCACATTTTCCACCATAAATCCACCAAAGAAGGAGTAGGGTTTTATGCCTCACGGCGGCCCGAACCTGGGTAAATTACCCATGTGATCTCTGCCGCGCTGCCCCATGGTCTTCTGCTCTTTGTGCAACGCGTCGCCCCCCTGCCAAACCAGCAAGGGACCTCTTGGTCCCATAGGTGGCCGTGTTTTCCCGCGACACACTCTCCCCCTCTCGTTACTATGCATCTCCTAGATAGATCTTGCATGAGCGTAGGAAATTTTTGAAATTGCATACTACGTTTCCCAACAGTTCCGGCATCCCCGCAACAAAGTCACTTCTGTCTGGCTAGACGATAATTGATGTCGTCACACCGAGAGGTCCCTAAGAATATCTCCCCATCGTCGGCGGAGAAAATCCCACTCTCTAGCTATCTAGTCCCTTGTCAAACTTTCTGATGTGCTTGTAAGTTTTTGTTATAATCACTATTGTTACAGGTGACGTTTAAGCAACCCCAAAGCCCACCGTACGGTAAGAAATGACTACAATAATCTCATGGTCTAAAGAGCAAATTCACATGTTAACACTTTGTGTTATTACAATTGATTACACACGATATTAACTCAATTCATAGCATACAAGTTTGGGTCGATTCAATATGATCGTTCTTCCCATGTCATAATCTCAATGTTTGTTTTAGAACTATCATTACACTTAACGATATCCTAAGATCCGGAAAAAGTGATCACCAACAACACTTGAGCTAGTCCTAGAGGCAAGACTAGGAACCTATTATTTAACCGTTTATCATTCCACACGTGCATATGAGTTTCCACTGAATCGCATATTCCAAGATCATAGCAGTTATAACATGAAATATAAACTCCATAATTATGAATATGAAAATATAATAATACAAATATTATTGTCTCTGGGGCATATTTCAACAGTCTCCCTCCTGCACTATATTCAATAATCTAGTTTACATAGTCTCTTTAACACCTATGGCTATCTGGTGTTGATCATGCTTTGCTTGTGGTAGAGCCTTCATCATCGGGCCTGACACATTCAAATCCGTTCGAATCTTGAGAATCTTCACAAAATCTTTCTAAACATATTGTCGGACGATGTGATGCTTGCGTTCAATGTGTCTGGTCTTCATGTCTGATATTGGTTCCTTTGCTTGAGCAACGGCTCCACTATTATCACAATAGAGAGCCATTTGATTTGTCACACTTGGGATAACACCAATGTCTTCAAGAAACTTCTTGATCCAGAACACCTCCTTTGAAACTTTTGAAGCCGCAATATACTCTACCTATGTCGTAGAATCTGCAACAGTGTTTTCTTTGAGACTCTTCCAAACAACCGCACCACCATTAAGTGTGAAAACATAACCTGATTGAGATTTATAGTCATCTATATCAGTCGAAGCTAGCATCGGTGTAACCATTTACAATGAGTTCTTCATCTCCTTCATAAACTAGGAGCATGTCCTTTATTCTTCTAGTACTTAAGAGTATTCTTAACTGCTATTCAGTGAGCCACTCCTAGATCACTCTGGTATCTGCTACTAACATGTAGTACATAAGAAATATATGGTCTTGTACATATCATGGCATACATGATGGAACCAATAGCAGAGGTGTATGGTACTCCACTCATTTGCACTCGCTCATCAATTGTCTTGGGACATTGATTTCTGCTAAGTGATATGACATGTGACATTGGGAGAAATCTTTTCTTTGCATTCTCCATTTTAAACCTCTTTAAAACTTTCTCAATGTGTGTGATTTGGCTCAGTGATATAAAACGTCTTGATCTATATCTATAGACCTTAATGACTAATATATATATATGCAGCTTCGCCTAAGTCTTTCATGAAGGAAATATGCCCTAGAGGCAATATTAAATTTGTTATTTTATATTTCCTCATTCATGATAAAGGTTTATTATTCATGCTATAATTGTATTGATCGGACACCTAAATACATGTGTCAATACATAAACAGATGTCGTGTCCCTAGTGAGCCTCTACTAGACTAGCTCGTTGATCAAAGATGGTTAAGGTTTCCTAACCATAGACATGTGTTGTCATTTGATAACGGGATCACATCATTAGGAGAATGATGTGATGGATAAGACACATCTGTTAGCTTAGCATAATGATTGTTTAGTTTTATTGCTATTGCTTTCTTCATGTCAAATACATATTCCTTCGACTATGAGATTATGAAACTCCCAGATACTGGAGGAATGCCTTGTGTGCTATCAAACATCACAACGTAACTGGATGATTTTAAAGATGCTCTACATGTATCTCCGAAGGTGTTTGTTGAGTTGCATAGATCAAGATTAGGATTTGTCACTCCGAGTATCGGAGAGGTATCTCTGAGCCCTCTCGGTAATACACATCATAAGCTTGCAAGCAAACGACTAAGGAGTTAGTCACGAGGTGATGTATTACGGAACGAGTAAAGAGACTTTCCGGTAACGAGATTGAACTAGGTATGAAGATACCAACGGTCGAATCTCGGGCAAGTAACATACCGATGGACAAAGGGACTTACGTATGTTGTCATAATGGTTCGACCGATAATGATCTTCGTAGAATATGTTGGAGCCAATATGGGCATCCAGGTTCTGATATTGGTTATTGACCGGAGAGGTGTCTCGGTCATGTCTACATAGTTCTCAAACCCGTAGGGTCCACACGCTTAACGTTCGTTGACGATATAGTATTATATGAGTTATGTGATTTGGTGACCGAATGTTGTTCAGAGACCCGGATGAGAACACGGACATGAAGAGGAGTCTCAAAATTGTAGAGAGGTAAAGATTGATATATAGGACGATGGTATTCGGACACTGGAAGTGTTTCGGAGGGTACCGGGTACTTACGGGTCACCGGAAAGGAGTTTCGGGCACCCCCGGCAAAAATATGAGCCTTATGGGCCAAATGAGGGAACACACCAGCCCTGGTGCGCCCCTATAGAGGCCAGTCCTATGAGGAGGAGAAGGAAAGAGGGGAGGGCAAGGAAAGTGTGGATTAGGATTCCTACTTCGTTCCCTCTTCCCTCCTCTTCCCCCCCCCCTCGGTTATATATGGCAAGGGGGCGTGCGGCTTGGGAGGGACTCCAAGTAGGATTCCTCCTACTTGGGTGCCTCCTATGGCTGTTGCACCCTCCCTCCCACCTATATATACTAGTAGAATGCCCGTGCGTTGCTACGGGCTACAATGCATATAAATTTACTTGTTCAACATCCTTTTTATGGAACATAATTCTTGTGCACATGAGAAGATATCCTTATTTTTTTAGCGTTAAAACTATTTTCTTCTTGTTCCTCATCTACTATCTCAGCCTCTCTCATCCATCAATGGCATATGTGGCTCACAACCCTACATATCCATCTCAACTAACCCAACAACCACATACTTCAAATTTGAAACACTTAATCGAATATTTTGTGTATACATTAGACATACATATTCACTCAAGCAAACAAACAAATTTTGTCTATGTAACACGGTTTATTAGGACTGGTGACCATATGTTCAGTGTAACCAGGAAGAAATTATACACTGTTGTCCTAAATCCACATTACCCTACAAGCAGTAAGCACATAATTTGTAGGTTCCTTTCCCATCAGAGAATTAGATATATGCAGCAGCTTACAACCGAGAATGAAATAGTGCAAGGGACAACGAAACAAATTGAAAAACGAAGTCAACTTGTAATCCACATTGAAGACCATGCAAGGATTTCTCTGGGGAAAAAGACCACACTGGGATTTGGGTAAAGCAGGACACCATTTTATTTCAGTTTGAGCCTAATAATATAGTTTGCAAACTACCATGAAACTTTGAAGCATTGTATGCTCTTGTCCACGAAGAGAGATATAGCCTTATAGTACCAGCATGCCAGGCTATGTTATTCCTCACGCCAAACTATAAAACTTTTCTCTGTTGACAACCTTTCCAAATAGACTCTGCCTAATTGCCTCAAGCTAGCACCATTCCACCACAAATGTGCAGAGGCATGCATCATCTATGCATGGTTGGTGCAGCCTTCCTCTTTGATCTTCTCATCCTCCCGACCGTTGGCAAAATTGCCCATCATGCCTACTCGCATCTACCTGCTCATTGCCATGTACAACCATGCTCCCAACTCTCACCTCAGCACCATGCTCGTTGATGTCTATGCCAAGTTCAGCCTGTTTGTCTGACACATGAACGTGCATCGCCGCGCCCGCCCTTCTCGTTTGTTATGCCCCTACTAAACTCGCTGCCACATGCACCATTATTCTGTGTAAAAATACATACAGAACATTACAAAAATCAAAATATTTAAACATATTTTTTGGTCAATGCAAGATGTTGTTCCTCACCTTAATTTCATTATCATAAGAGTCAAAAGTTAGGATTTAATATAGCTTTCAACAGCATTAATGTGTTATATAATCAAGCACGGGTTAGATTATTATTGAGAAAGCATACTACAGAAGCAAGCTCAAGCTACCAACTCTTAGGTTTATAGTGTATGTTGTATTACCATAGAAGCATAATTTTGAGATCAATGCTACAACTTTGTCATGCATCAGGGTATCTTTGTTTCGAAAAGAACACAACCTGTGTGGGCTGTGGCTGCTAACATGTGCTCATTATTCAGGGTGTGTCCAGATCAGCAAGTATTAGCACAGGAAACTCTTTAGTCGTCAGACAGTCTAGCTATGCATGAAACAAACAGAATTAATGAAATAGTCTGCTCAACAAATTATTGCCTGGAGTATATAACTTCAAATATTTTGAACAAATAAACTTGATAACTTAGTATTTTTCAAGTAAATAAGATCACATGTGAAAAAAGAAGTGTCCAAGCTTTCCTTATACATTACTAAATGAAACTTAGCTCTCTCACATCTAGAGATGAAGCTATGATGAGAAGTTTATACCGGCCAAGTGTATGAAAGCATTGATTAAAATTTGTTCAATAGGATAGCTACAACTTGATAGTAGCCATTCTTGAAATGTAGATTAGAAAAATAATGCAGACCCAAAAACAACAATGATGTGTAGATTTTGAGAATAAAAGAGGCTATAACTAAAATAAAACAATACTTTAATGCCCAGCTCGAATAAAATATATCAATAGAAGTAGAATGCATATCCCAGATTCAGATTGTAGGAACAATTGGTTAGAACATCTCCTTAAGAATGAAAAGTAATGACATTTTGTGTAGCGACGATTGGCATCATTTGAGTAAATAATTTTTTATCCCGCTGACTGCATTAAGAATTTTAAAGAGGATTAAGAGAAATTACAAACCTTGGAGTGTAAGTTGAAGAGCACCAAGTGTTAAGTTTCCAAATCCAAATGATTCTATACCATATTTTCAAACATATTGATCATATAAAGTGTTTACTACACTTATTATTATTTAGCATATTGCCTGTTATAAAAAGAGGAGAACTATTAGGCCGATCATGATCATACATCACACAAATCGATGAAGCAATGAATAACACTCTAAAAGATTAGTTATTAAAATCTTATCCAGGAAAATCCGCATATGATAAATAAGCTTGTCCATCCAGTCAATATGTAAGAATAATGAAATGGCACGGATTAACCACACATTTGACAATGAAACAGAGTTAGAATTATGACAAATAAAATCCTGAACTGTGTAAAACAAAAGAAGACGTGAACATAAAAATGGCACAACTTATCCAATGAACTAAAATTGTCCCATAAGCCACTTTTTTGTGTCATATGTTAACAACAACCTTTAGAAAATAAGAAAAATACACAACAAATAAATTGAAAGACCTCATAGAATATGGAAGTGTTCCTAGCTCCAGCACAATGCTGGCATATGCATCTCGAGCAACATAAAACCATGGCACTTCTCCGTTTCTAAAGCAAGTTAATTAATATGACAGAATCAGGAATAAATCTATATTTTTTCTAAGAGAAATCAATCTATAAAACTGAATGCTATTTGAGGCCACAAAGTGTAACTTTTACCATAACAATATTGTACCTTTTTGAGAAAACAAATTGGGGTACTAATTAATCATGAGCATATCAAGAAATTACTCGACAATATTAGTGAGCCCAGCCACTCCTTACTTATACCCATTCTTTTAACCAACATGTGCCTTTAATTCTTCCAGGGCAGCATACAACCACCATCGTGCTACATGGGGTTTAACAACACTCCAACAGAAATTAGAGAAAAAAAGAACTATGTTGCAAATACTTTCACCTCATCTACTCGCTAGAATATCTAGAATTTGGTGTGAGTATATACCTGGAGATAAATAGAATAACATTGATGGGGATCCCTAACGTCACGACCAATCTGTTATCCTCCAGCTTGAGACTTCTTGTAAAGTAGTCTTCCGTACTAAATCCCTCGCCTATAATGATGAATGGTTGTATTTGCATTATACAGAAATTTTTAAGGCGGGTCATGAATCTAGAAGATTTTTCAACAAAACATGGGAAGGAAGATAAGAACACTACACTAATGGTGGCAAGGCTAGAGTAGTCAATTCTGTTGAGCCATATGTATAAAAACTTCATCTACAAACAAGCCTGCTCTTGTCAACTTCACATCTAAACATCTTTGTATGTGGGTGTATCACATACATGCCCCGTCATATCTTGAATGGGTAGTCATATGGCTAGAGATCGAAGGGATCAATACTAATGGGACCAAAATTGTTGTACAAAATAACATTTGTATTGACAAGCTCAGTTTGCATAGAAATATATGTATACGGATTTCAAATAAAAATATATATTTCAGAGTGCTTTTTTCGATCAACTTTAGAGTGATTTTTCTGAAAGGTTTCAGAGTGTTTTTTCTAATTTTGAATGGTTTAAGAGTAATTTAGAAAACGGTCCAAGTCCTACCGAGTTCGTATTTTCGAGCTAATTTTTTAACCGTGCGTCCGAATGCAGCAGATGATATGGCGTTGGAAAGCTTGAACAAATGCGAAACTTTTTGGTATGTATTGTTTCTTCCAATTCTTTACCGTTTTAAGTCAGTTTCGAAAATGAAGAAAAACGTATTTTCACCGTATTTTCTACAAACTTTAACGGAAAGGCGCAAATAATATCCCTTTGAAAAGCTACGAAAAATGCGAAACTTTTTCATGTTGATGGGTTTCTCTGATTCCTAACCGTTTTCAAGTAATTGTGAAAATGGCGAGATCATTCGTTCTGCCTTTATCACGAAACTGATTCTTCAGAAATGCACCGCGTGAAGAACCTGAACTTCTCGGCACATGTACTTGAACTTCACTCTGTTTTTTCACGTGCTTTTCTTTCTCGTAGCTCTTCATCCACTGCTCTTAGCTCTCCATCCACTCACTAGAATTGAGCAAGTGATAGCTATTGTAAACACGCAACTTTCCTGTGTTGATCATTTTTTCATACTCGTGATGATTTTAAAAGTTTTTCATCTCAAATTCATTCAGTGTAGTTGGTGGACATCCTGCAGTTTTCACGTTGAACTTCTGTGACATATTTTCGTTTGTAATTTCCTCATCCATCCTGTCAGTGTTACACAAATGATATTCTTTTTGTACAAACCTCTCTGACAATATTTTTTAACTTTCTCCGACCGAGGACTTGAACTTACACAAATGATATTCCTACCATTTTGAAGTAAATTAGAAAATGACGAGATCATGATTTTTGCCTTCATCGCGAATGGAAATGCACTTTGTGAAGTAATTGAACTTCTTGGGCATGTCTGTTTGAACTTCACTCTGTTTTTGACGTGCTGTTTTTTGCATTGGGTCAAGTAGTTGAACCTTTAGGGCATGCCTGTTTGAACTTCACTTTATTTCACTTTATTGAATTTTTCTTATATGAAATACACACCATGTAGTACGTGAACTTCTGATTGTTATCACTTTGAAATTCTCTCTGATTTGAGAGAATTATTTTAAAACACAAAACACAACATATTTTTTATGTATTTTGGATATCTAAATACACGGTGAACCTCTCTCCCATTTTTTTGAACTTTTCCTCGCCAAGCACTTGAACTTCTTATATACTTCAAACTTCTCTGTTATTTTAATTTCAACTTCTTAGGGCGGATCCATGTCGGTGGGGCGCCTCTCTAACAGGAATTTTTGAAGTTTCGAGGGAAGAGCACTTGAACTTCTAGCAACAAAAAATTTAGATGTCACCTTTTTACTCTTTTTTCTCGTATGAAACACACACCATGCAGTATGTGAACTTCTGGCTGTTATTACTTTGAACTTCTCTCTATTTTAGTTTACTAATGGAAAAAATCTGAGTTTTTTATAGACATCGAACTGCTCTAACTTTTTTAATTGAACTTATTTGTGTGTTCTTTAGAAATGTGAAAAATGGATTTTTTTTAGAAACATCAAACTTCTTCGCTATTTCAAATTGAACATATTGGTTTTATTCTTTAGTAACTAGAAAAAACCGAGTTTTCAAATAAATATCAAACTACTCCGCTTTTTCCAATTAAACTTCTTGGTTTTATTCTCTAGTAAGGTGAAAACCTGAGTTTTTTATAATCATCGAATAGCTTCATTTTTTCAATCAGGACTTATTGTTGTTATTCATTAGTGACGGGTAAATTTCTAGTTATGTAATAAATGCCAAACTGCTAAATTATTTAAATTTGAACTTCTAGGTCTTTCTTAAAAAGAAGGAAAATCCGTTATTATACTCATTTTGAACTGCTCATTTTTTTAATTTGACCTTCTTCGTATTTGTAATAGACATTGAATTTCTCCGTTATTTAAATTTGAGCCTCTAGGTTTATTATAGAAATGGGGAAAATCCAATCTCTCTATAATATTTGAACTGCTCTATTTTTTTTAATTTGGCCTTCTTGGTTTATTCTTTAATAACTGGGAAAAATATTAATGTAGTAATAAACATCGAATTCTTCGCTATTTAAGCTTGAACTTCTAGTTACAGTTTAGAAACGAGGAAAGACCATTTTCGAGAAAACAAAAAAACCCACAATATACACCATACTTTTGAATTGTTTAGAAACTATTAAACCTGCTGAAAAGATACAACTTTTTCCTTGTTGGTCATTTTTCTCAAATTCGCCATGGTTTAAAAGATTTCTTTAATACGATAAAACTTGTCTCGAAAGATATACAACATACTTTTGAATCATTTATAGAATAGAGCATATGATATAGCGTTGGAAAGATTATGAATAGAATCAACTTTTTTCATGCAGACATTTTTTAAATTTGTCTTCGGTCATAAAAATGCCAAAAATGATGTCATTTCTTGTTTTCTTTTTTGAACATGAATCTTAGGTTTTTACAAATTTCTCAGGTATTTTAATCTAAAGTTCTTTGTTGTAATTTGTGAAAATATTTTTTGTTATTTTTAAATAACATCAAACTACTCCCCTTTTTCAAATTGAACTTGTTGGATTTATTCTTTAATAACTTGGAAATTTTGTGTTTTTATAAACATCAAACCGCTCTATTTTTTATTTGAAATACATGGTTTTACCAAAAGAAACACAATACATGGCCACCAAGAAGAAACATTGAACCACTTTGACGCTTAATTTTGAACTTTGGTCTTGCTAGAAATGAAGAAAATTGGTTTTTGTGTATTTAAAAATTGAACTGCTCTAGTATTTCAATTTGACCTTCTTGGTTTTATACAAAAATTCATTTTTTATAAACATCAAAACATTTTGTTATTTTAACTTGAACTTCTTGTTTTTTAATAAACATCGAATTGAGTTGTCATATTAATTTCAACTTATTATGTTTTTTAAGACTAACATCTTTTTTTATCGGTGCACTTCTTTTCTCACAGTGATTTATTTTCGTAGACCGGATTATACAAAGTGCATGTTTATTTATAAGGAGAGAGATTTTTTTTGCAACAAGTACCTTCTTGAATGATACACTTTACATACAAAGATCCCCAAAGAATAAGTTGTTATGGCACGTGATAACCAACGCATAATTCTTGTTTGAGAGACAAAATACATTCATTCACATCAACAAATAATCCATCCAATAGTCATTATGCATCATAAACTCTATAGGAGATGACAGGATGTAAAGAACAGCAGGGAGTAAAACTTTCATATACACACATACACAATGACGTGTTTGAGAACAAAAATATCCCTGTCCCAGCCCTGTTCTTGGTCGGCTGCAGGAGCACCTCCGGGCTGCTGCGGCGAACAGCTGAACATGACACTTGCGAACGTGTATTAGAGAGAGAGGGAAGCTCAAATTGCGTCTGCACTGCACTTCAAATACAAATGCGGGTGAGGGACCAAGGAACCATTTTCATGCAGCAAAGTGGATGGGAGTGAAAGGAGCACTTGACTTCTCAGTTCAATCCGATGTCGACGAATGAAGAGTGGAAATATCTCGGCCTCGTGAAGCATGGTGACAGTGTGATCCAGGCGCTGCGACAACGAACGGACATGCGTAGCATTTCAAACTGATATAAATGACGTGATGCTCCGCAGGTATTTAAAGCATGCTCTGGGTCTACTACTAGCATAGTTCCTCAAAATGTTGTTTTTCTCAATCAGAATAGAAGATAAGCCACCAGATGTTGAAATGTATAACAAACATGTCCAAGAATTGTCAAAAGAAGTTGATTAGTCTCAAAATGAATTAGACTGGGTGAGTTACTTGTCCAGAAACAAACAGTAATAGAGCAGGGTAGTAATCAAGTTCACGCCTGCAAAATTAAGGAGCTACAGTTTGTTTGCCTTACTCCCTTGTTCAGAGGTAACATATATTTTAAGCAGCTTCAGGTTGACAGCATTCGTCAGGTCGTGGAGAGCGTCAACGATGGAGGCACCTCTGCTGTTGTTGGTGAGGGCGCCGGGAGATGGAAGAAGGCCGATACATAGGGGTGGTGACTCAGCTTCCATCAGGGTGTTGCGCCAACTTCGATGGCTCACTGTCCTTGCCGTCGGATGGTGGGGGGTCACAGACGTGGTGGCCGATGTAGACAAAAGCACCGCTGGATCTGTGCACGGGGGACTTTCTGAACTAACAACACATGACAACCTGAACTTCTGTGTGTGTTTGTTGGGAAATCATTTTCTGAACTTTTTAGTAACTAGTAGCACAAATTCACGGTATTTTGGACGAAGCAGCATATGAGTTCAGTTAGTTTATCTGAAATTTTCTGAATACAACGACCAAGAGCAGGCCAACGGACGAGCGGCCACTTGCTGCTGTCACAACGGGGAGGGAAGTAGCCATACTGCTGCAAGTGGTAGCCGACGGCGCATAAGGGAAGCTTGGCACTGGAAGGGCAGGTCGAGACCGTGTGCTGGAAGCTTCATGCAGTTGAAGTGCACTGGTGACGGAGGGTGGAGGTGCATAGCGAGCCAGTCACGACGCGGTGGTGGAGGGGCGGGAGCGGCAGCTCCATGGATGAACCTTCCCCGGGAAGGTCAAGGTGGACCTTGTGAGAAGGTCAATGTGGCTGGCTAGGATGGTGGGGTGGGTGGCATCTGGCCGTCGGGATGAGGTGGCGGCCCACGTCGGCTCCGGCAAGGAAAGATGGCATGCGTGGAGGAAGAAGCACTAGGGCAGGGGAGCGACGTCGTCGTCCAGGTTTGAGAGGGTCCTCGGAGTGGCGGCTTTGTGTTGGTCTCCAGTGCAGTGGCGAGCAGAGGAACATGGGGGTTGCCGCGGCTAGCTCCGCCAGGGATCCGGTAGGAGGTGAAGGTGCGCAGGGATTCCGGGGGCGGTGACGCCTAGGGTTGCGGGGGCGTACGGAGATCGGGGTTGCCGGAGGCGGCGGTGCGCGGGGTTGGCCAGAGATTGGCCGCGCGCGGGGGTGGCGATGGGATCTCGAAGACCAGCGCCGCGCGGGGGTGGCCGCGTGATCCGATAGTCCGGCGACGCACGGGATTACGGCGGGATCCCGGAGGCCGACGGGGCGATCCAGGGAGGGCGCACGGAGGCGCGGGGATCCGGGAGGGAGCTCGGCGGATAAGTGAGTTCCAAGCACATCAAAATTGCCCTTTTTTCATGCAAGCAAGTCTAATCGTTGGCTGAATCTGTTATGACCGGCATATTAGGGGCTTAGCCCAGTGGGCTGTGGCCCAAGTTATCATATCGTTATTAGGGGCTTAGCCCAATTATCTTATCGTTATTAGGGTTGTTTGCTTAGGAATCAACTAGACCTCTCTATATAAGGAGACGAGATGTATCAATCTAATCAAGTAAGAAGCAATCAGTATTTGCTCGGCTTCCCTTAGGGAGCCGAGAGACCTAACTCTAGCCGCCTCTTGCGCCGCCGCCGCCTCTTCTCCATCACGCAAGGACGACACCCAGCCGCCGGCCGCCGCACCCTCGGCCTCGTCTTCCTCCATCTTTTTCCTATAGTCTCCGCCCTAGAACCGACGAAACCCTAGCTCCTAACACCTTGGGTAGCTCAGTTCCGATCATGTCTTCGCCGCCGCCCATCGTGTCGCTTCCGCTGCCGACCGTCACTACCGCGCCGCTGGCCTTCTCCACCACGCCACTGCCCTCCCCGTCTGCGCCGCTGGTCGCGTCCTCCGGCGCCGCCACCACCCAAATGACGGCGCCCTCCACCGCACCACCGGCCACCGTCTACTCCCCGACGGAGATCACTGGGGTCCTCAACGATCTCGTCACCATTGCCCAGGGGATACGGCTATACCTAGCCGGCCACTACGGGCCGCTGGCCGCCGCGACCGGGCCAGCCGCCCTGCCGTGGTATTCGACACCCGCGGCGCTGACCGGGCCTCTACACCATCACTGGCCGCTTTAGCCGCCGCCCGCCGCCGCGCCCCAATGGCCGCAGTGACCGGCGCTGGCCCTCGCCGCGTCCCCAACGCCACCCGGGTCCTCGCCGCCACCGCCCTAGCAGCCCTGGCAGCCACCGCACCCCGGGGCCACCATGACGCTGGTCGGGCCACTGCAGCCCTCGTTGCAGCTACAGCCAGCCCCAGCCACTGCCCCGATCTGGCCACAATGGCCGGCCGCGGCCATCGCCGCGCCTGCCGCCTCTGTCGTTTCCAGGAAGCAGCAGCTGCCGCTGCCGGCGCCTCCGCCGCCCAGCACCGGGATGACTACAACCGCGCTGGTGGGCGTGCCGATTCAGCAAGTGCGGTTCCCGCCCTCGCCGTCTCAGCTTCCAGCCTGGTTGGCCGGGATGTCACCGCCGCCAGTCTACACCATGGTCGCGGACCAGCCAGCGCCCTTCCTGCCGTACGACGGGCCCTCTGGCTCCACGGGTTTCCACGCTGGCTTCGACGGGCCACTGCATTCCTGCGGACCACCTGTGCACACTGGACCAACGCCATCCTCTTCGCTGCTCCGTACCGCCAAGCCGTACACTCAGGTCGGTCATGCTCAAACACTGCCACGCTTCGCCAAGCTCGCCTTCGCCACCTATGACGGCGTCGAGGCCCCCCTCAAGTGTCTCAACCTATGCGAGCAGTTCTTCCGGGGGCAACAGACGCTTGCGTCGGACCGCACCTGGCTCGCCTCTTATCACCTCCGTGGCGCCGCACAGACGTGGTACTACGCCCTCGAGCAGGATGAGGGCGGCATGCCCCCATGGGAGCATTTTCGCGAGTTCTGCCTCCTCCGATTCGGACTACCGATACGTGGGAGCCAGCTGGCGGAGATGGGCCGCTTTCCTTTCACCTCTACGGTGCAGGACTACACCGACCACTTTCAGGCCCTGGCATGCCACGCGTCCGGCGTGACGGCTCACCAGCGGGCCGAACTCCTCGTCGCTTGTCTGCCAGATCATAGGTGTGTGGACGTCGAGCTACAGGGACCCCAAGACCTCCAGATGGCCATGTACTATGCCCGCGCGTTCGAGCGCCGCTGGACCGCCACCCTGGCCGGATGTTCCCGCGCAGGGTCGGCCTGCTCAGGCTTCCGCGGCACCCCTTGCAATGACTGCGACACGCCCGTTCCGCCGGCTCACCTCGGCCGAGCTACTCGAGCGTCGCCGCCAAGGGTTGTGCTTCAACTGTGACGAGACCTACATGCCCGGCCACGTCTGTCCCCGACTCTTCTACCTAGAGGCTGCAGACTACATTGAGGAGGACGTTGTCGCCGCCGGGCTCGGCGACCTGGCCGCCCCAGCTGTCACGGAGGTGTTTGACGCTGGTTGATCACCTTGAGGAGTTCAGCAAGTGCTTCCCCGCCTTACAGCTCGAGGACGAGCTGTTTGTGCAGGCGGGGAGAAGTGTTATGACCGGCATATTAGGGGCTTAGCCTAGTGGACTGTGGCCCAAGTTATCTTATCGTTATTAGGGGCTTAGCCCAATTATCTTATCATTATTAGGGTTGTTTGCTTAGGAGTCAAGTAAACCTCTCTATATAAGGAGAGGAGATGTATCAATCTAATGAAGTAAGAAGCAATCAGTATTTGCTCGGCTTCCCTTAGGGAGCCGGGAGACCTAACCCTAGCCGCCTCTTGCGCCGCCGCCGCCTCTTATCCACCACGCAAGGACGGCACCCAACCGCCGTCCGCCGCGCCCTCGGCCTCGTCTTCCTCCATCTCTTCCCTATAGTCTCCGCCCTAGAACCGACAGAACTCTAGCTCCTAACACAATCGCTAATGTAGTGCCTGTATCACCAGATAGTTGGTCTAGTCATGCAACATGATTTTGCTAACATAGAGTATTTGAAATAAAAATATAAAAGGGATGAGAAAAGAAGGACGTTGCATGATCAATAACATATTTATCTGGTGCAATAAAGCATATCTCCAAACTGCAAACCAATTGATTCCGAGAAATCATAGAGCTGGATGAGCGGTAGGCTTGAAGTATATAAAAAAACTCATGAGAAGCTTGTTCAATTTCTATCAAAGACTAAAAAAACTTGCTCAATTTCTCCTCTCTACAAGCATGATTAGTTCTCAAGTGCACATGGAAAATCTGAATTGGATGCAAGCATGCATCCAAGAAAAAGCAAAAGAACAAGTTATGAGCATAGTAAATGGCGCATGCACTTGACATGAAAGAGGTCACTTATCTCTATCTAAACCAACTCAAAGAATATCAAACAAGACCGATATGGGTCTTCACATCTTTGCAGCTATGTGCACTTAAATTTTCCCCCGAAAAATGAATTCATGCTGATGGAGCCATATAGTTATTAATGTGTGAAAACTGTGATCGGGCAGAAGAGTCCCCTGTACTTGAAATTCAGCTGCCATTTATCTGGAGTTCAGTGTATGTATGTGCTCATTTACAAAGTCCAGTTCATCATACCAAATTCAAAAGTGCAGCCCACAAATCACATGTGGCACCAAGAAGGACCTCAGGGTCGGTACCTCGAGTAAGAAACTGCAAAGGAATGAAGATGTGTCATGCACAAATCAAGGGAAATCATGCAGAATCAGCCGTTAGTCAGGTTAACAGAACCGGGAACAGGACCTTGTGTGTAATTCTTGAGAGGAACCCTAATGGCACGACTGATACCTGAGGTCGTCGATCTTGGGAGCCATGGTCCTGCGGTCCATGAGCAAGTTCTTCCTGTCAGTGAAGCCCCTGTCCATGTCGTCGCTAATGCCTACACCCTACATAATCAACGGTGTACCCGATATTAACTTCAGCTTCACTCTTTCAGACCAAGTGCTATATATACATTATCAAAGCTAGTGTATTGTTTTAACAGGTTCCAAAAATTTATTTTGAATCAAGTGCATATGCATCATAGAAAGCTGATGCATTACATGGTTAAATGATGGTGAAACACATGTGCGTCCAGCGTATACTGTCAAGTGCGTATGCTGAAATCACACATCCAGCCACAATATCTATGCTAAGCCAATGCGGTCTGACACATGAATGAAACTCCGTGAATGAGACATGCTGTAGCGGGTGATGGAAATCCAAGACGAACAAGTTAACCCTAAAATCAAATTCTTTGCCCAAACAATCAATTTGACAAATCTAGCGATGGTAGCAGAAGGGGAGGGTCGGGCATCTTACTCGTGGACGTTGGTCTCGATAACCTGGCAGACAAAGAGGGAGATCATGGACGTCTTGCCGGCCCCAGACTAGGCCTGGGCGATGACGCCGTGGACGGTGATGATTGGGATGACGGCGCACTGCTGGATGGATACAGCCTTGACAACGGTCGGATCTGGAGGGGAGGTGACGCTGTTGGATGGATACGCCCTTGACGACGACCAAATCTGGAGGGGCGGTGACGGCGCGTGTGGAGGCCACGCCCGTCGCGGTGCTGGTGGAGACTTTCGTGGCGCAGGGCGGCGGCGAAGGGATGGGTTTGCGATGGCTCCCATCGAGGTAGCACAGGGATCAGCGGTGGCTTGATGTGAGTGCGAGGGCGGCAGCGATGGGATATGTTGTGCGAGTCATGCGTGCGAGTGGTTCTCGCTCAAGGGCACCCTGGAGGCCTCGCTTGTTCATGCGTGCGGGTCGTGGACGTTTTTCTTAACTGGATTTTTTCATAGGTTCTTTTCGTCTGATTCTGTTGCTTGCGAGGGGAAAACATGGCGCATCTCTAGGTGGGAGGGGAGACAAAAAACCAGTGAAGTAAAACGGTTAAAAATGGTGGGACAAAAATAAACCATGGATACTATTCACCAACTCAGACATTAGGAGTAGAGATGAGGAGTGGGGCGCCTAGCACACAACAGACAATTGGCTAGCCACGTGCGGCGCCCCCCTCCATAGTTTACACTCTCGGTCATATTCTCGCGTTGCTTAGGCGAAGCCTTGCGTGGATCACTTCACCATCACAGTCACCACGCCGTCATGCTGATGGAACTCATCTACTTCCTAGACACTTTGCTGGACCAAGAGTTCGAGGGACATCATCGAGCTGAACGTCTGCAGAACTCGGAGGTGCCGTACATTCAATACTTGATCGGTCGGAACGAGAAGAAGTTCGAATACATCAACCGCGTTGTCAAACGCTTCCTCTTTTGGTCTAGAAAGGTATGTAGACACACTCTTCCCCTCTCGTTGCTATGCATCTCCTAGATAGATCTTGCGTGAGCGTATGATTTTTTTTTTAAATTGCATGCTACATTTGCCAACCATCATGAGCCAGAGCTATGCGTAGATGATATGCATGAGTAGAACACAAAGAGTTGTGGGCGTGATAGTCATACTGCTTACCACCAGCGTCTTATTTTGATTCAGTGGTCTTGTGGGATGAAGCGGCCCGGACTAACCTTACAAGTCCACGTACATGAGACCGGTTCCACCGACAGACATGCAACTAGTTTTGCATAAAGATGGCTGGCGGGTGTCTGTTTCTCCTACTTGAGTTGAATCGAAGTTGACTACGACTAGTCCTTGAAGAAGGTTAAAACAGCAAACTTGACGAAACATCGTTGTGGTTTTTTGTGCATAGGTAAGAACGGTTCTTGCTAGAAGCCCGTAGCAACCACATAAAACTTGCGACAACAAAGTAGAGGACGTCTAACTTGTTTTTGCAGGGTATGTTGTGATGTGATATGGTCAAGACATGATGTGATATACGTTATTGTACGAGATGATCATGTTTTGTAGGTTATTAGGCAATCGACAGGAGCCTTATGGTTGTCTCTTTATTGTATGAAATGCATACGCCATGGAATTGCTTTATTTTATCGCTATGAGTTAGCAATAGTTGTAGAAGCAATAGTTGGCGAGACGACCACTACGCAACGATGGAGATCAAGGTGTCGAGCCGGTGACGATGGAGATCATGACGATGCTTTAGAGCTAGAGATCAAAAGCACGAGATGATGATGGCCATATCATGTCATGTATTTTGATTGCATGTGATGTTTATCTATTATGCATCTTATTGTGCTTAGTATGGCGGTAGCATTATAAGATGATCCCTTCAATAAATTTCAAGGTAAAAGTGTTCTCCCTGAGTATGCACCATTGCGACAGTTCGTCGTGTTGACAAACCATGTGATGATCGAGTGTGATAGACTCTATGTTCACATACAACGAGTGCAAGATAGTTTTGCACATGCGGAATACTCGGGTTAAACTTGACGAGCCTGGCATGTACAGACATGGCCTCGGAACACTGGAGATCGAAAGATCGAACCTGAATCATATAGTAGATATGATCAACATAGAGATATTCACCATTGATGACTACTCCATCTCACGTGATGATCGCACATGGTTTAATTGATCTGGATCACGTATCATTTAGTTGACTTGAGGGATGTCTATCTAAATAGGAGTTCTTAAGTAATTTGATTAATGAAGTTAATTTATCGTGAACTTAGTACTGATAGTACTTGCAAATAATGTTGTAGATCAATAGCTCGCATTGTAGCTACCTTATGTTTTTGATAAGTTCCTAGAGAAAACTAAGTTGAAAGATTATAGTAGCAATGATGCGGACTGGGTCCGTGATCTGAGGATTATCCTCATTGTTGCACAGAAGAATTATGTCCTTGATGCACCGCTTGGTGACAGACCTATTGCAGGAGCAGATGCTGACGTTATGAACATTTGGCAAGTTCGATATGATGAATATTTAATAGTTTGGTGCACCATGCTTTACGGCTTAGAACTGGGACTTCCAAATGTTTTTGAATGCCACAGAGCATATGAGATGTTCCAAGAGCTGAAATTGGTTTTTCAGACTCATGCCCATGTCGAGAGGTATGAGACCTCTGACAAGTACTTTCCCTACAAGATGGAGGAGAATAGCTCAACTAGTGAGCATGTGTTCAGAATGTCTAGGCACTACAATCGCTTGAATCAAGTGGGAGTTAATCTTCCAGATAAGATAGTGATTGATAGAGTTCTCTAGTCACTATCACCAAGCTACTAGAACTTCGTGATGAACTATAATGTGCAAAGGGATAGCGGAAAATATTCCTGAGCTATTCGTGATGCTGAAATCGGCGGAGGTAGAAATGAAGAAAGAGCATCAAGTGTTGATGGTTAACAAGATCACTAGTTTCAAGAAATAGGGCAACGGAAAGAAGGAGAACTTGAATAACAATGGCAAGCAAATTTCCACTCCCGGAGAGAAGCCCAAATCTGGACCCAAGCCTAAAACCGAGTGCTTCTACTGCAAAGGGACTGGTCACTGGAAGCGGAACTGCCCCAAGTATTTGGCGGATAAAAACGATGGCGAAGTGAACAAAGGTATATTTGATATACATGTTATTGATGTGTAACTTACTAATGCTTGTAGTAGCACCCGTGTATTTGATACTAGTTCGGTTGCTCATATTTGTAACTCAAAACAGGGGCTACAAATTAAACGAAGATTGCCTAAGGACGAGGTGACGATGTGCGTCGGGAATGGTTCCAAGGTCAATGTGATCACCGTCGGCATGCTACCTCTACATCTACCTTCGGGATTAGTTTTAGACCTAAATAATTGTTATTTGATGCCAGTGTTGAGCATGAACATTATATCTGGATCTTGTTTGATGCGAGACGGTTATTCATTTAAATCAGAGAATAATGGTTGTTCTATTTATATGAGTAATATCTTTTATGGTCATGCACCCTTGAAGAGTGGTCTATTTTTGTTGAATCTTGATTGTGGTGATACACATATTCATAATATTGATGCCAAAGGATGCAAAGTTGATAATGATAGTGCAACATATTTGTGGCACTGCCATTTAGGACATATTGGTGTATAGTGCATGAAGAAACTCCATGCAGATGGGCTTTTGGAATCACTTGATTATGAACCAACCTTTAAAAAACCAGTTTCCAAGGTGAGTCATCAATAAGTGAGTTCTAAGCTCATGCAAGCACATCAAAATTGCCCTTTTTTCATGCAAGCAAGTCTAATCGTTGGCTGAATCTGTTATGACCGGCATATTAGGGGCTTAGCCCAGTGGGCTGTGGCCCAAGTTATCATATCGTTATTAGGGGCTTAGCCCAATTATCTTATCGTTATTAGGGTTGTTTGCTTAGGAATCAACTAAACCTCTCTATATAAGGAGACGAGATGTATCAATCTAATCAAGTAAGAAGCAATCAGTATTTGCTCGGCTTCCCTTAGGGAGCCGAGAGACCTAACTCTAGCCGCCTCTTGCGCCGCCGCCGCCTCTTCTCCATCACGCAAGGACGACACCCAGCCGCCGGCCGCCGCACCCTCGGCCTCGTCTTCCTCCATCTTTTTCCTATAATCTCCGCCCTAGAACCGACGAAACCCTAGCTCCTAACACCTTGGGTAGCTCAGTTCCGATCATGTCTTCGCCGCCGCCCATCGTGTCGCTTCCGCTGCCGACCGTCACTACCGCGCCGCTGGCCTTCTCCACCACGCCACTGCCCTCCCCGTCTGCGCCGCTGGTCGCGTCCTCCGGCGCCGCCACCACCCAAATGACGGCGCCCTCCACCGCACCACCGGCCACCGTCTACTCCCCGACGGAGATCACTGGGGTCCTCAACGATCTCGTCACCATTGCCCAGGGGATACGGCTATACCTAGCCGGCCACTACGGGCCGCTGGCCGCCGCGACCGGGCCAGCCGCCCTGCCGTGGTATTCGACACCCGCGGCGCTGACCGGGCCTCTACACCATCACTGGCCGCTTTAGCCGCCGCCCGCCGCCGCGCCCCAATGGCCGCAGTGACCGGCGCTGGCCCTCGCCGCGTCCCCAACGCCACCCGGGTCCTCGCCGCCACCGCCCTAGCAGCCCTGGCAGCCACCGCACCCCGGGGCCACCGTGACGCTAGTCGGGCCACTGCAGCCCTCGTTGCAGCTACAGCCAGCCCCAGCCACTGCCCCGATCTGGCCACAATGGCCGGCCGCGGCCATCGCCGCGCCTGCCGCCTCTGTCGTTTCCAGGAAGCAGCAGCTTCCGCTGCCGGCGCCTCCGCCGCCCAGCACCGGGATGACTACAACCGCGCTGGTGGGCGTGCCGATTCAGCAAGTGCGGTTCCCGCCCTCGCCGTCTCAGCTTCCAGCCTGGTTGGCCGGGATGTCACCGCCGCCAGTCTACACCATGGTCGCGGACCAGCCAGCGCCCTTCCTGCCGTACGACGGGCCCTCTGGCTCCACGGGTTTCCACGTGGCTTCGACGGGCCACTGCATTCCTGCGGACCACCTGTGCACACTGGACCAACGCCATCCTCTTCGCTGCTCCGTACCGCCAAGCCGTACACTCAGGTCGGTCATGCTCAAACACTGCCACGCTTCGCCAAGCTCGCCTTCGCCACCTATGACGGCGTCGAGGCCCCCCTCAAGTGTCTCAACCTATGCGAGCAGTTCTTCCGGGGGCAACAGACGCTTGCGTCGGACCGCACCTGGCTCGCCTCTTATCACCTCCGTGGCGCCGCACAGACGTGGTACTACGCCCTCGAGCAGGATGAGGGCGGCATGCCCCCATGGGAGCATTTTCGCGAGTTCTGCCTCCTCCGATTCGGACTACCGATACGTGGGAGCCAGCTGGCGGAGATGGGCCGCTTTCCTTTCACCTCTACGGTGCAGGACTACACCGACCACTTTCAGGCCCTGGCATGCCACGCGTCCGGCGTGACGGCTCACCAGCGGGCCGAACTCCTCGTCGCTTGTCTGCCAGATCATAGGTGTGTGGACGTCGAGCTACAGGGACCCCAAGACCTCTAGATGGCCATGTACTATGCCCGCGCGTTCGAGCGCCGCTGGACCGCCACCCTGGCCGGATGTTCCCGCGCAGGGTCGGCCTGCTCAGGCTTCCGCGGCACCCCTTGCAATGACTGCGACACGCCCGTTCCGCCGGCTCACCTCGGCCGAGCTACTCGAGCGTCGCCGCCAAGGGTTGTGCTTCAACTGTGACGAGACCTACATGCCCGGCCACGTCTGTCCCCGACTCTTCTACCTAGAGGCTGCAGACTACATTGAGGAGGACGTTGTCGCCGCCGGGCTCGGCGACCTGGCCGCCCCAGCTGTCACGGAGGTGTTTGACGCTGGTTGATCACCTTGAGGAGTTCAGCAAGTGCTTCCCCGCCTTACAGCTCGAGGATGAGCTGTTTGTGCAGGCGGGGAGAAGTGTTATGACCGGCATATTAGGGGCTTAGCCTAGTGGACTGTGGCCCAAGTTATCTTATCGTTATTAGGGGCTTAGCCCAATTATCTTATCATTATTAGGGTTGTTTGCTTAGGAGTCAAGTAAACCTCTCTATATAAGGAGAGGAGATGTATCAATCTAATGAAGTAAGAAGCAATCAGTATTTGCTCGGCTTCCCTTAGGGAGCCGGGAGACCTAACCCTAGCCGCCTCTTGCGCCGCCGCCGCCTCTTATCCACCACGCAAGGACGGCACCCAACCGCCGTCCGCCGCGCCCTCGGCCTCGTCTTCCTCCATCTCTTCCCTATAGTCTCCGCCCTAGAACCGACAGAACTCTAGCTCCTAACACAATCGCTAATGTAGTGCCTGTATCACCAGATAGTTGGTCTAGTCATGCAACATGATTTTGCTAACATAGAGTATTTGAAATAAAAATATAAAAGGGATGAGAAAAGAAGGACGTTGCATGATCAATAACATATTTATCTGGTGCAATAAAGCATATCTCCAAACTGCAAACCAATTGATTCCGAGAAATCATAGAGCTGGATGAGCGGTAGGCTTGAAGTATATAAAAAAACTCATGAGAAGCTTGTTCAATTTCTATCAAAGACTAAAAAAACTTGCTCAATTTCTCCTCTCTACAAGCATGATTAGTTCTCAAGTGCACATGGAAAATCTGAATTGGATGCAAGCATGCATCCAAGAAAAAGCAAAAGAACAAGTTATGAGCATAGTAAATGGCGCATGCACTTGACATGAAAGAGGTCACTTATCTCTATCTAAACCAACTCAAAGAATATCAAACAAGACCGATATGGGTCTTCACATCTTTGCAGCTATGTGCACTTAAATTTTCCCCCGAAAAATGAATTCATGCTGATGGAGCCATATAGTTATTAATGTGTGAAAACTGTGATCGGGCAGAAGAGTCCCCTGTACTTGAAATTCAGCTGCCATTTATCTGGAGTTCAGTGTATGTATGTGCTCATTTACAAAGTCCAGTTCATCATACCAAATTCAAAAGTGCAGCCCACAAATCACATGTGGCACCAAGAAGGACCTCAGGGTCGGTACCTCGAGTAAGAAACTGCAAAGGAATGAAGATGTGTCATGCACAAATCAAGGGAAATCATGCAGAATCAGCCGTTAGTCAGGTTAACAGAACCGGGAACAGGACCTTGTGTGTAATTCTTGAGAGGAACCCTAATGGCACGACTGATACCTGAGGTCGTCGATCTTGGGAGCCATGGTCCTGCGGTCCATGAGCAAGTTCTTCCTGTCAGTGAAGCCCCTGTCCATGTCGTCGCTAATGCCTACACCCTACATAATCAACGGTGTACCCGATATTAACTTCAGCTTCACTCTTTCAGACCAAGTGCTATATATACATTATCAAAGCTAGTGTATTGTTTTAACAGGTTCCAAAAATTTATTTTGAATCAAGTGCATATGCATCATAGAAAGCTGATGCATTACATGGTTAAATGATGGTGAAACACATGTGCGTCCAGCGTATACTGTCAAGTGCGTATGCTGAAATCACACATCCAGCCACAATATCTATGCTAAGCCAATGCGGTCTGACACATGAATGAAACTCCGTGAATGATACATGCTGTAGCGGGTGATGGAAATCCAAGACGAACAAGTTAACCCTAAAATCAAATTCTTTGCCCAAACAATCAATTTGACAAATCTAGCGATGGTAGCAGAAGGGGAGGGTCGGGCATCTTACTCGTGGACGTTGGTCTCGATAACCTGGCAGACAAAGAGGGAGATCATGGACGTCTTGCCGGCCCCAGACTAGGCCTGGGCGATGACGCCGTGGACGGTGATGATTGGGATGACGGCGCACTGCTGGATGGATACAGCCTTGACAACGGTCGGATCTGGAGGGGAGGTGACGCTGTTGGATGGATACGCCCTTGACGACGACCAAATCTGGAGGGGCGGTGACGGCGCGTGTGGAGGCCACGCCCGTCGCGGTGCTGGTGGAGACTTTCGTGGCACAGGGCGGCGGCGAAGGGATGGGTTTGCGATGGCTCCCATCGAGGTAGCACAGGGATCAGCGGTGGCTTGATGTGAGTGCGAGGGCGGCAGCGATGGGATATGTTGTGCGAGTCATGCGTGCGAGTGGTTCTCGCTCAAGGGCACCCTGGAGGCCTCGCTTGTTCATGCGTGCGGGTCGTGGACGTTTTTCTTAACTGGATTTTTTCATAGGTTCTTTTCGTCTGATTCTGTTGCTTGCGAGGGGAAAACATGGCGCATCTCTAGGTGGGAGGGGAGACAAAAAACCAGTGAAGTAAAACGGTTAAAAATGGTGGGACAAAAATAAACCATGGATACTATTCACCAACTCAGACATTAGGAGTAGAGATGAGGAGTGGGGCGCCTAGCACACAACAGACAATTGGCTAGCCACGTGCGGCGCCCCCCTCCATAGTTTACACTCTCGGTCATATTCTCGCGTTGCTTAGGCGAAGCCTTGCGTGGATCACTTCACCATCACAGTCACCACGCCGTCATGCTGATGGAACTCATCTACTTCCTAGACACTTTGCTGGACCAAGAGTTCGAGGGACATCATCGAGCTGAACGTCTGCAGAACTCGGAGGTGCCGTACATTCAATACTTGATCGGTCGGAACGAGAAGAAGTTCGAATACATCAACCGCGTTGTCAAACGCTTCCTCTTTTGGTCTAGAAAGGTATGTAGACACACTCTTCCCCTCTCGTTGCTATGCATCTCCTAGATAGATCTTGCGTGAGCGTATGATTTTTTTTTTAAATTGCATGCTACATTTGCCAACCATCATGAGCCAGAGCTATGCGTAGATGATATGCATGAGTAGAACACAAAGAGTTGTGGGCGTGATAGTCATACTGCTTACCACCAGCGTCTTATTTTGATTCAGTGGTCTTGTGGGATGAAGCGGCCCGGACTAACCTTACAAGTCCACGTACATGAGACCGGTTCCACCGACAGACATGCAACTAGTTTTGCATAAAGATGGCTGGCGGGTGTCTGTTTCTCCTACTTGAGTTGAATCGAAGTTGACTACGACTAGTCCTTGAAGAAGGTTAAAACAGCAAACTTGACGAAACATCGTTGTGGTTTTTTGTGCATAGGTAAGAACGGTTCTTGCTAGAAGCCCGTAGCAACCACATAAAACTTGCGACAACAAAGTAGAGGACGTCTAACTTGTTTTTGCAGGGTATGTTGTGATGTGATATGGTCAAGACATGATGTGATATACGTTATTGTACGAGATGATCATGTTTTGTAGGTTATTAGGCAATCGACAGGAGCCTTATGGTTGTCTCTTTATTGTATGAAATGCATACGCCATGGAATTGCTTTATTTTATCGCTATGAGTTAGCAATAGTTGTAGAAGCAATAGTTGGCGAGACGACCACTACGCAACGATGGAGATCAAGGTGTCGAGCCGGTGACGATGGAGATCATGACGATGCTTTAGAGCTAGAGATCAAAAGCACGAGATGATGATGGCCATATCATGTCAGGTATTTTGATTGCATGTGATGTTTATCTATTATGCATCTTATTGTGCTTAGTATGGCGGTAGCATTATAAGATGATCCCTTCAATAAATTTCAAGGTAAAAGTGTTCTCCCTGAGTATGCACCATTGCGACAGTTCGTCGTGTTGACAAACCATGTGATGATCGAGTGTGATAGACTCTATGTTCACATACAACGAGTGCAAGATAGTTTTGCACATGCGGAATACTCGGGTTAAACTTGACGAGCCTGGCATGTACAGACATGGCCTCGGAACACTGGAGATCGAAAGATCGAACCTGAATCATATAGTAGATATGATCAACATAGAGATATTCACCATTGATGACTACTCCATCTCACGTGATGATCGCACATGGTTTAATTGATCTGGATCACGTATCATTTAGTTGACTTGAGGGATGTCTATCTAAATAGGAGTTCTTAAGTAATTTGATTAATGAAGTTAATTTATCGTGAACTTAGTACTGATAGTACTTGCAAATAATGTTGTAGATCAATAGCTCGCATTGTAGCTACCTTATGTTTTTGATAAGTTCCTAGAGAAAACTAAGTTGAAAGATTATAGTAGCAATGATGCGGACTGGGTCCGTGATCTGAGGATTATCCTCATTGTTGCACAGAAGAATTATGTCCTTGATGCACCGCTTGGTGACAGACCTATTGCAGGAGCAGATGCTGACGTTATGAACATTTGGCAAGTTCGATATGATGAATATTTAATAGTTTGGTGCACCATGCTTTACGGCTTAGAACTGGGACTTCCAAATGTTTTTGAATGCCACAGAGCATATGAGATGTTCCAAGAGCTGAAATTGGTTTTTCAGACTCATGCCCATGTCGAGAGGTATGAGACCTCTGACAAGTACTTTCCCTACAAGATGGAGGAGAATAGCTCAACTAGTGAGCATGTGTTCAGAATGTCTAGGCACTACAATCGCTTGAATCAAGTGGGAGTTAATCTTCCAGATAAGATAGTGATTGATAGAGTTCTCTAGTCACTATCACCAAGCTACTAGAACTTCATGATGAACTATAATGTGCAAAGGGATAGCGGAAAATATTCCTGAGCTATTCGTGATGCTGAAATCGGCGGAGGTAGAAATGAAGAAAGAGCATCAAGTGTTGATGGTTAACAAGATCACTAGTTTCAAGAAATAGGGCAACGGAAAGAAGGAGAACTTGAATAACAATGGCAAGCAAATTTCCACTCCCGGAGAGAAGCCCAAATCTGGACCCAAGCCTAAAACCGAGTGCTTCTACTGCAAAGGGACTGGTCACTGGAAGCGGAACTGCCCCAAGTATTTGGCGGATAAGAACGATGGCGAAGTGAACAAAGGTATATTTGATATACATGTTATTGATGTGTAACTTACTAATGCTTGTAGTAGCACCCGTGTATTTGATACTAGTTCGGTTGCTCATATTTGTAACTCAAAACAGGGGCTACAAATTAAACGAAGATTGCCTAAGGACGAGGTGACGATGTGCGTCGGGAATGGTTCCAAGGTCGATGTGATCACCGTCGGCATGCTACCTCTACATCTACCTTCGGGATTAGTTTTAGACCTAAATAATTGTTATTTGATGCCAGCGTTGAGCATGAACATTATATCTGGATCTTGTTTGATGCGAGACGGTTATTCATTTAAATCAGAGAATAATGGTCGTTCTATTTATATGAGTAATATCTTTTATGGTCATGCACCCTTGAAGAGTGGTCTATTTTTGTTGAATCTTGATTGTGGTGATACACATATTCATAATATTGATGCCAAAGGATGCAAAGTTGATAATGATAGTGCAACATATTTGTGGCACTGCCATTTAGGACATATTGGTGTAAAGTGCATGAAGAAACTCCATGCAGATGGGCTTTTGGAATCACTTGATTATGAATCATTTGATACTTGTGAACCATGCCTCATGGACAAGATGACTAAAACTCCATTCTCCAGAGCAATGGAGCGAGCTAATGACTTATTGGAAATAATACATAACGATGTACGCGGTCCGATGAGTGTTGAAGCTCATGGCAGGTATCGTTATTTTCTGACCTTCACAGATGATTTGAGCAGATATGAGTATATCTACTTAATGAAATACAAGTCTGAAACGTTTGAAAAGTTCAAATAATTTCAGAGTGAAGTGGATAATCATCGTAACAAGAAAATAAAGTTTCTTCAATGTGATCACGGAGGTGAACATTTGAGTTACGAGTTTGGCCTTCATTTAAAACAATGTGGAATAGTTTCACAACTCACGCCACCTGGAACACCACAATGGAATGGTGTGTCCGAACGTCGTAACTGTACGCTATTAGATATGGTGCGATCTATGATGTCTCTTATCGATTTACCACTATCGTTTTGGGGTTATGCATTAGAGATAGCTGCATTGACGTTAAATAGGGCACCGTCTAAATCCATTGAGATGACACCATATGAACTATGGTTTGGCAAGAAACCTAAGATGTCGTTTCTTAAAGTTTGGGGTTGCGACACTTATATCAAGAGGCTTCAGCTTGATAAGCTCGAACCCAAATTGGAGAAGTGCGTCTTCATAGGATACCCAAAAGAAACTGTTGGGTACACCTTCTACCACAAATCCGAAGAAAAGATCTTTGTTGCTAAGAATGGATCTTTTCTAGGGAAGGAGTTTCTCTCGAAAGAAGTGAGTGGGAGGAAAGCAGAACTTGATGAGGTAATTGTACCTTCTCTCGAATTGGAAAGTAGTTCATCACAGAAAAACCGTTCCCGTGATACCTACACCAACTAGAGAAGAAGCTAATGATGATGATCATGAAACTTTGGATCAAGTTACTACTGAACCTCGTAGATCAACCAGAGCACGATCCGCACCAGAATGGTACGGTAATTCTGTTATGGAAGTCATGTTACTAGACCATGGCGAACCTATGAACTATGAAGAAGCTATGATGAGCCCAGAATCCGACAGATGGCTTGAGGCCATGAAATCTGAGATAGGATCCATGTATGAGAGCAAAGTGTGGACTTTGGTGGATTTGCCCGATGATCGGCAAGCCATAGAAAATAAGTGGATCTTCAAGAAGAAGACTGACACTGATGGTAATGTTACTGTCTACAAAGCTCGACTTGTCGCAAAAGATTTTTGACAAGTTCAAGGGGTTGACTATGATGATACTTTCTCACCCGTACCGATGGTTAAGTCTGTTTGAATCATGTTAGCAATAGCCACATTTTATGAGTATGAAATCTGGCAAATGGACGTCAAAACTACATTCCTTAATGGATTTCTTAAAGAAGAGTTGTATATGATGCAACTAGAAGGTTTTGTCGATCTTAAAGGTGCTAACAAAGTGTGCAAGCTCCAGCCTAGAAGAGTTGTATATTCCAACTCCGAGAGGCTTGCACCAGTCCATAAATGGATCGCTAGAGCTTGCACACATTGTTAGAACCTTTTGGATCAACAAAACCTTCTGGTTGCATCATATACAACTATTCTTTAAGATATCCATTAAGGAATGCAGTTTTGACATCCATTTGCCAAATTTCATAATCATAAAATGCAACAATTGCTAACATGATTCAGACGGACTTAAGCATCTCTACGGGTGAGAAGGTCTCATCGTAGTAAACTCCTTGAACTTGTCAAAAACCTTTTGCAACAAGTCGAGCTTTGTAGACAGTAATATTACCGTCAGCGTCAGTCTTCTTCTTGAAGATCCATTTATTCTATATGGCCTGCCGATCATCGGGCAAGTCAACCAAAGTCCATACTTTGTTCTCATACATGGATCCCATCTCAGATTTCATGGCCTCAAGCCATTTTGCGGAATCTGGGCCCATCATCGCTTCCTCATAGTTCATAGGTTCGTCATGGTCAAGTAACATGACTTCCAGGATAGGATTACCGTACCACTCTGGTGCGGATCTTGCTCTGGTTGACCTACGAGGTTCGGTAGTAACTTGATCAGAAGTTTCATGATCATCATCATTAGCTTCCTCACTTACTTGTGTAGGAATCACTAGAACTGATTTTAGTGATGAACTACTTTCCAATAAGAGAGAAGGTACAATTACCTCATCAAGTTCTACTTTCCTCCCACTCACTTCTTTCGAGAGAAACTCCTTCTCTAGGAAGGATCCATTCTTAGCAACGAATATCTTGCCTTCGGATCTGTGATAGAAGGTGTACCCAACAGTCTCCTTTGGGTATCCTATGAAGACACATTCCTCCGATTTGGATTCGAGCTTATCAGGTTGAAGCCTTTTCACATAAGCATCGCGGCCCCGAACTTTAAGAAATGACAACTTGGGTTTCTTGCCAAACCACAGTTTGTAAGGTGTCGTCTGAACAGATTTAGATGGTGCCCTATTTAATGTGAATGCAGCCGTCTCTAAAGCATAACCCCAAAACGATAGCGGTAAATCAGTGAGAGACATCATAGATCGCACCATATCTAATAAAGTGCGGTTACGATGTTCGGACACACCATTACGTTGTGGTGTTCCAGGTGGCGTAGTTGCGAAACTATTCCGCGTTGTTTCAAATGAAGTCCAAACTCATAACTCAAATATTCACCTCTACAATCAGATTGTAGAAACTTGATTTTCTTGTTACGATGATTTTCCACTTCACTCTGAAATTCTTTGAACTTTTCAAATGTTTTATGTTTCATTAATTAGATATACCCATATCTGCTCAAATCATATGTGAAGGCGAGAAAATAATGATATCCGCTGCGAGATTTAATGTTCATTGGACCACATACATCAGCATGTATGATTTCCAATAACTCTGTTGCTCGCTCCATTGTTTCGGAGAACGGAGTTTTAGTCATCTTGCCTATGAGGCATGGTTCGCAAGTACCAAGTGATTCATAATCAAGTGATTCAGAAGTCCATCAGAATGGAGTTTCTTCATGCGCTTTACACCAATATGACCTAAACGACAGTGCCACAAATAAGTTGCACTATCATTATTAACTCTGCATCTTTTGGCTTCAATACAATGAACATGTATATCACTACTATCAAGATTTAGTAAAAATGGACCACTCGTCAAGGGTGCATGACCATAAAAGATATTACTCATATAAATAGAACAACCATTATTCTCTGATTTAAATGAATAGCCGTCTCGCATCAAACAAGATCTAGATATAATGTTCATGCTCAATGCTGGCAGCAAATAACAATTATTTAGGTCTAAAACTAATCCTGAAGGTAGATGTAGAGGTAGCGTGCCGACAATGATCACATCGACTTTGGAACCATTTCCCACGCGCATCGTCACCTCGTCCTTAGCCAATCTTCGCTTAATCCGTAGCTCCTGTTTCGAGTTAGAAATGTTAGCAACTGAACCAGTATCAAATACTCGGGCACTACTGCGAGCATTAGTAAGGTACACATCAATAACATGTATATCAAATATACCTTTCATTTTGCCATCCTTCTTCTCCGGCAAATACTTGGGGCAGTTCCGCCTCCAGTGACTAGTTCCTTTGTAGTAGAAGCACTCAGTCTCAGGCTTAGGTCCAGACTTGGGTTTCTTCACTTGAGCAGCAACTGGCTTGCTGTTCTTCTTGAAGTTCCCCTTCTTCCCTTTACCCTTTTTCTTGAAACTGGTGGTCTTGTTGACCATCAACACTTGATGTTCCTTCGTAGCCTTTAGCATTGCGAAGAGCTCAGGAATCGTTTTATCCATCCCTTGCATATTATAGTTCATCACGAAGCTCTTGTAGCTTGGTGGCAGTGATTGAAGAACTCTGTCAATGACACTATCATCAAGAAGATTAACTTCCAATTGAGTCAAGTGGTTGTGGTACCCAGACATTCTAAGTATATGTTCACTGACAAAACTATTCTCCTCCCTCTTGCAGCTGTAGGACTTATTGGAGACTTCATATCTCTCAATCTGGGCATTTGCTTGAAATATTAACTTCAACTCCTGGAACATCTCATATGCTCCATGACATTCAACGTCGTTGAAGTCCCGGTTCTAGGCTGTAAAGCATGGCACACTGAACTATCGAGTAGTCATCAGCTTTGCTCTGCTAGGTGTTCACAACATCCAGCGTTGCTCCTGCAGCGAGTTTGTCACCTAGCGGTGCTTCCAGGACGTAATTCTTATGTGCAGCAATGAGGATAATCCTCAAGTTATGGACTCAGTCCATGTAGTTGCTACCATCATCTTTCAACTTAGCTTTCTCTAGGAACACATTAAAATTCAACGGAACAACAACACGGGCAATCTATCTACAACAACATAGACATGCAAAATGCTATCAGGTACTAAGTTCATGATAAATTAAAGTTCAATTAATCAAATTACTTAAGAACTCCCACTTAGACAGACATCTCTCTAATCATCTAAGTGATCACGTGATCCATATCAACTAAGCCATGTCCGATCATCACATGAGATGGAGTAGTTTTCAATGGTGAACATCACTATGTTGATCATATCTACTATATGATTCACGCTCGACCTTTCGGTCTTAGTGTTCCGAGGCCATATCTGCATATACTAGGCTCATCAAGTTTAACCCGTGTATTCCGCGTGTGCAAAATTGGCTTGCACCCGTTGAGGGAGTCCTGGATTAAGGGGTCCTCGGGCGTCTGACCTGTTATCCATGGGCCGGACTAATAGGCTGCGAAGACATGAAGGCCAAATAATGCACCGTGTCCGGATTGGACTCTACTTGGCGTGGAAGGCAAGCTTGGCGACTGAAGATTCCTTCTTATGTAACCGACTCCATGTAAACCCTAGATCCCCTCAGTGTCTATATAAACTGAAGGGGATAGTCCGGAAAGGACACCACATATACTCATTACCATATCCACATAGGCTAGACTTCTAGGGTTTAGCCATTATGATCTCATGGTAGATCCACTCTTGTAATACTCATATTCATCAATATCAATCAAGCATGACGTAGGGTATTACCTCCATAGAGAGGGCCCGAACTTGGGTAAACATCATGTCCCTCGTCTCCTGTTACCATCGATCCTAGACGCACAGTTCGGGATCCCCGACCCGAGATCCGCCGGTTTTGACACCGACATTGGTGCTTTCATTGAGGGTTCCACTGTGCCGTCGACAGAAGGCTCGATGGCCCATTCGATCGTCAGTAATGACGTTGTCCAGGGAGAAACCTTCCTCCCCGGACAGATCTTCGTATTTGGTGGCTTCGTACTGCGGGCCAACTCGCTTGGCCATCTGGAGTAGATCGATAGCTACGCCCCTAGCCATCAGGTCAGATTCGGGAGCTTGAATTACGTTGCGGACATCCGTGGAGACTTGATCTTCGACGGATTCGAGACCGCGACAACCGCTCCCTATCGCCTCGATGAACATGGCCTAAACCTGTCATCAGGCCGCATCTAGGAGATAGCTCCTGTAGCAGCTCTGGCCTCATATCTGGAGCAGTGCAAGTCGTCCGA
This sequence comes from Triticum aestivum, assembly GCF_018294505.1. NCBI lineage: Eukaryota > Viridiplantae > Streptophyta > Magnoliopsida > Poales > Poaceae > Triticum > Triticum aestivum. The sequence goes on along the minus strand of NC_057797.1, from coordinate 389,798,338 downwards.
AGATGGGAAGCTCAACCCCATCACGGGGACTAGCGATTCCACGGTGCTGGAGCCACACGCAGATTCCACTTCGTACGGTATCTGCATCAACGGAACCCCGGAGTCGCCTCCGATGTCGAGCTCCGAACCCTACAAGCCCGCGTACACCGAACTCGACCGGTTATCGATCTTCAAGTTCAGCGCCGCAGATGTCTTCCAACACTCTCCCATGGGAGAATACTAAACTCGCTTAAAAACCTATCCCTGGCGGACGACCCGTCTCCGAACTATGTTCGGTTCGAACTTACGGCGGACAATGGAGAATTTTGCTTCCCACCCACCACCCACTTCATAGCCACTGTTAAAGATGTAACCAACACACCCGATCCCCGCTCCGAAGACATCGACGGTGTGGACGACGATGAGGGGCAAGGCCAGAGCTTACTAACCACTATACACGGGATAAGCACTTCCTGGTATGATGTGTGTATGATAGACACTCCTTACGGTGCTCCCGACGATGAGAAGGAGGATCCGGTCAAGGATAAACCGCCTGGTACACAGCCCGGACACCGGCTCTCTGGGCCTCATCGCCCAAGATAAGACACTACTAGCACCAGAGAAGACGATACTCTGGACAATGAAGACCCTGTTGAGGTAGAATCTGAGTAGGAGGAACAGGAAGGAGGGCAAGACAGCCCTGACGAACAGGCCACACGTGGGGACTCGGAGGACAGCAACTATCTCCTCCTCTTCGAGGAGGAAGAGATCCTCGGCAACGAGGATTTTACCACGCCAAAGGAACCTCTCGAGCAGGAGCGCTTTAAACGCCGGCTTATAGCCACTGCAAGGAGCTTAAGAAAGAAGCAGCTACAGCTTCAAGCAAGCCAAGACTTGCTCAATGATAGATGGACCGAGGTCTTGGCCGCCGAAGAATACGGCCTTAGCAGCCCAGATAAAAGCCGCCCCAAGAATAGGTGGCTCCCTCAATACAATGGCAGGGCGATGGAGCCCATACCACCATCGAACAATGCGGTGGGCCGACCACAGTTCGGTCCAAGCAAAGCAGCAGCCCAAGCAGAGCACCATACCAACCCATCCGACACGGAGGGTAGAGCAGGACGCACAAGATTGATGTACAAGTCATGAAGATATACCAAGGCCGACGACAATGGTCGCCTATTCGGACACTACAGAGCTGACCACGCCCGGTCCGAGCACCGTAAACGGAGCCCGTCGGAGGTGCTTCATAGTGTGGCCCAACATAGAGGAGCCGCGCACCCCCTCTGCTTCACGGACGAAGTAATGGAACACACATTTCCAGATGGGTTTAAACCCATTAACATCGAATCATACGATGGGACAACAGACCCCGCAGTATGGATCGAGGATTACCTCCTCCATATTCACATGTCCCGCGGAGACGACCTCCACGCTGTTAAATACCTACCTCTCAAGCTTAAAGGACCAGCTCGGTACAGGCTAAACAGTTTGCCAGAAAATTCTATTGGCAACTGGGAAGATTTGGAAGACGCCTTTCGAGACAACTTCCAGGGAACATATGTCCGTCCATTATGCGCCGATGACTTAAGTCACATTGTCCAAGAGCCCGGCGAGCCAGCTAGGGAGCTCTGGACGAGGTTCTTAGTCAAAAAGAACCAAATTGTCGGCTGTCCGGACGCAGAAGCCCTCGTGGCCTTCAAACATAGCGTCCGGGATGAATGGCCCGTGCGTCACCTCGGCCAGGAGGGACCCAAATCCATGATAGCCATGACCGCTCTAATGAACCGCTTCTGCGCGGGAGAAGACAACTGGCTTGCTCGTAAAAGCAATGATGCCAGCAGCCCAGGCACTTCCGAAATTCAAGATGGCAGCGGCAAGCCACGACGTACCGAACACAACAGTCGCAGTAATATCTGCGACACAGCGGTGAATGCCGGATTTCACATTCTGAAGCACGGTAAACGAAAGAAGCCACTAAAGGCAAACCAGGATGGACCATCCACCCTTGACAGGATATTGGACCAACCTTGTCAGATTCACGGTCACCCTGATAGGCCAGCTAATCATACCAACCGTGATTGTTGGGTCTTCAAGCAGGCAGGCAAGCTTAACGCTGATCACAAGGGGAGGAGGCCACCGGATAACAAAGATGACGGATCGACTCGCCAGCAGAACACCAGGGGCCAGAAAAAGTTCCCCTCCAACTTTCGACCACTCCCGGAACACAAATAGCAGTTTGGCTTCCGCCACCCACCTACTGTACTGGCGAAATTTGCACCATGCGCACATCACTACGCACTCAAGATACCATGGGCATCGGCGGAAGCACAATACGGACAACCCTACAAGCATTCCCGTAACGTTTTTATATGTTTTCTCATTTTTTTGTATCATCCTTAAAGAACAGGTGACCAACTGGGCATCATCTACATCGGACTCTATCGGAGTTCAGATCCATACACTCACCTAAGGGGTTACTTCCTTTAAGGATCCCCCTCCCCGAGGATGGGCGACGCAGACGTGCGACAGGAGGTCCAAAATTACTTTTTGTAGACTGCACTCTTTATTCCGAGCCTGTACTATGCCCTCTTTCCTCTGATCCCGACCCCGAGCATGTCAAATAGCGGGTCCGTGGTTTCTCTCTCTTATATATATACATACATAAATTTATCATTGGCACATCGCTCCATTCTCAGTAAGTCTCATCCGAGCCGATCTTTCATACTCTTCCAACAATAAGTAAGGCCTTAACGGCTGCTGTGCAGATGCACCTCGGCATACCCTGCCAGGGGCTCGGCATGGGAATGAATGAGCTGCCAGTAAAAGTCTGAACAGCTCTTCAACGTACTTCGGCATCGCAAGTTTGGCCTTATATGCATCAGCTCCGAATCATTGTCTTGGGTCAATAGTTGGGTTGCCCGGCTCCTGTGTTTGCTACCCTACGTTCCGCTCTATCGGCTAGGGTAGTAAAGGAAGAACTACTGCGATTTGCCCTGGCCTAAACCGGATGAGCACCTCAGTAGAGAAAGCTGAAAACTGACTGTCATGATGCGGCGAGAGCTGGTCAACCACTTGACGACTTATTGGAATCTTTAGCGATTCTCCGTGTAACACGAGGGATCTTTTTCAGATCATATATGCAAGGAACCACACGCTGCATACACACCAGGGGCTATGTCGTAGCCCCACCATAAAACTCCTATGGTTAAGTGAAAGTGTTAACGCCTTATAGTTTGATTGCCTGGTTCGCCGCATTATCACCTCCTTCATGGACCAAGACGTTGGATAAAGAGTGATTAAATGCTTTTTCGAACACCCCCGTACTTCCTATGAGGGGGCTGAAGCCGACGACTGGAAAACTTTCAGATTATATTAAAACGACTGCACATGAGGAATTCAAGCTTTTCGAGCAAAACATAAATAGATTAACTATAAAATTATCTTTTACAATCATCATACACCTTACTCAAACATTATGTTTTTCGAGCACTGACCCTCTATCAAGCGAGCGGACTCCAAGACGTCTTCAAAATAGCGCTCCGGTTCCGGATGGTCCTTGCCTTCAGGCGGACCCTTCGTTGCAACGTCGATGGCCTTCATCTTTCCCCAGAATGTCTTGACTCGGGCAAGGGCCATCCATGCACCTTCAATGCACGCCGATCGCTTCGCAGCATCGATTCACGGCACCACATCGACAAGCTTCTGCACCAAACTAAAGTGCCAGATACCCTATGAAGTTCGGCCCATTGGGATATCTGTTCATTGAGCAGCAGCGGGCGCTTCGACGCACCGAACTGTGACCAAAAAAGCTTCTTCGTTGCACATCCAGCTTGCGCCTGGTAATATCGCGCTACATCGGAAGAACTCTTCGACAAGTCCAAATACTCGTCTGAAGAACTCCACACTTGGTTCAGCTGAGCATAGTCCGGGTCGCCAAACTTAGTCTGTAGCAGAAAAGGCTTTCCAGCCATTATCTCTTTCGCCTGCCGAACCTCCTCACGGAGTGCTCTGGACTCTGATCGCGCTTCTCTTGCCTCCTGTCGGGCCTTGTCCAGTTCAGCCGTTAAGGCTTTATTCTCCTTCTCAAGAAATTCACAGCGGTCAATAGCATTCTCCAAAGCGAGTGTCATCGTGGATACCTTCTCCTCGCCCTGGCATCGCGCAGCTTGTTCGGCCTTCAGTTCAACCGATGCTCCTTCAGCAGCAGCATCACTAAACCGGGCCCGCTCCTTGGCCCGGATTAGCTCCGCCCAAAGAGCTTCCATGGCGGCAGCTCCATCTGCATTTCATGCACATTTCATATAAAGCTCTTTCCCGCGTCAAGCACACTGGTGTAAAGAATGCTCAAAATACATACCTTGCGAGTCGTCAAGACGCCTGTTGATCAATGCTACGTCATCCTCCGCAATATCCAGCTTTCGCTGCAGTTCGGCCACTTCCGTATTCCGGGCAGCCATAGGAGGGGAAGCAGCCTGTATTTCAAATTAAACCAAGGTTAATACCTCAGCATATCTCTTTGATCCTCCGTTCGCTTCCTTCGGAAGACAACCCGAGTCTCAGGGGCTACTGCATATACAACAGGTGCATTCTGTCAATAAAATTCAATTGACAAAACTACATCACAAACCTCAAAACCTCTTAGAAGGCTCGTGAAGGCCTCGTCCAATCCACTCTTAGCGGATAGAACCCTTTCGACCACCATAGCCATCAAGGTACGCTGCTCTTCTGAAATGTATGCTCGTCGTAGCAAGCCCGTAAGCATTTCCCGCGCTCCTGGTTCTTCAGAGACCGTCGCTGGAGCACGACATTCCTGTGAAGGAACCCGCTTACTTGCCTCCAGAATCGTCTCCAACTATAAATCGGATGGTTCGGGGACGCCAGTCTTGATCCCGGAAACCCGAGTGACAAAGGAACCGCCTTCCGGTAATGCCTGTCTTGTTTCCCGTACTACTCAGTGTTTGGGAGGAGCCCTTCGGGACGATACCTCGGTATCATCCCCCTATTGGGCGATGAGGCCGGAGAAGGCATGTCACTCTCCATCATCTCCGGAAGAAGGTCTCTCGAGGAGGAGGACGATTTAGAAGCACCAGACGTTAACATGCATGGACGAACATATATCGGATGATTACTTCACTAATAGGAAAAGAATGAGGTGTGTTTAAAGTACCCCAGCCTCGCCTACGGTCTACCTCGAGGTCCGTCCTCGTCATCAAGCTCTACGACAGCCTCGCTTGCCCGGCCCAAGCCGCTCGACGACAGCGTTTTTCCTCTCTTGGAAGACTTCCCCTCCTGATCTTCAGAGGCGGCCCTCTTCTTGCCCTGGAGGGATCCCTCTGCACTCTTGCCCTTGGGCAAAAGGATTTTGGTTTCCTCGAACGCAGCCACCGGGTACTGTGTCGGAATCAACATTCTCGTCAGCAGGTCGGTCGCAGGGCCTTCGGGAAGAGGCGCCGGACACCAGATTAACACCGCTTTCTTTATCCAGTCCTGTACAGGGACGGATTGTTCAATACCTTATTAAAAGATGCTCAAATGGAAGGTGCTTAGATATCGGGTACTTACCGAAGTAGCTGGATGATTGCAGTCAAGGCCAACGTCTTTGGTGGTGTCCGGCCATTGCCCTCGTTCCCCAAAAAACAATTTCCACATTCCTTCGCACGTAGTGCCGAAGAAGTGATGTAGAGTCCGCCGCCCTTCTGGGTTAAACTCCCACATACGAAGAGGCCGTCGCTGACATGGCAGGATCCGGCGGACCAGCATTACTTGAATGATGTTCACAAGATCGATGCCCTTCTTGGTAAGGCTTCAGATGCGACTTTGCAGAGTCTGCACTTCATTGATGGATCCCCAGTCCAATCCCTTATTGACCGATGAAGCAAGCTGAGTTGGAGGGCCGGGTCGGAACACAGGTGTGGCCGCCCACTTGGGGCCCCGCGGCTCGTTGATATAAAACCACCCCTGCTGCCATAGGTCGGAAGATTTGGCAAAAGATCCTTTGGGCCAAACCGCGCCGGCTAGCTTGCCTATTATGACGCTGCCGCACTCTGCCTGCTCCTCCTCTGCCACCTGCGGCCTCACATCAAAGGTCTTGAGCCACAAACCGAAGTCCGAAGGAGTCTGAAGTAAGGCTTCACACGTGACGATAAATGTCGAGATGAGGAGAATAGAGTCCGGGGCCAGATCGTGAAAATCTAGTCCATAGTAGAACATGAGCCCCCGGACGAAGGGGTTGAGCGCGAACCGTAGCCCATGAAGAAAGTGGGATACAAATACTACCCTCTCGCCAGATCTGGGGGTCGGTATGACTTGCCCTTGTGCCGGAAGCCGATGAAAGATTTCCGAGGTCAGATACCTCGCTACGCGGAGCTTCGCAATATCCTTCTCTGTGATAGTAGAAGCCACCCACTGGCCCTGATAGTTGGATCCGGACATGACTAGGGCTGGTGGCGATTGGAACCCGAGGGTTGGAACTTGGGGTGGCTGGGGTTGAGGAAGAAGCAAGTGCAAGGGAAGAAAATGAGACTGGGTCTCTATATAAAGGCCCCAAATATTGGGCGTCTCCCCGGGGATCTCTAAGCTTACCTATTACCAAGGAGTTGTACCCAGGGGACGGTTGGGTTACCCACGCCTGCATTAATGAAAATCCCGTAAATAAAGGGACACGATCTCTTCCTTGACGAGATGTGCCAGTAAAACCGCACCCTGAGACGTGGGGCGGCTCGCTAGCCGACGGTTGGAAATAGTAACCGGGCAGGCATGATATGATGTCATGAACAGTTATCAACAAGTTGGCCCCATGGGGTATTATATTCTCTGCCATTATATACACATGTCCGGATACACTTACTTCGTCCAAAGACTATTCTAGAGTTCGGAAGGAGGGAACCCGCCTTGCAATGCCGAAGACAAATCTGCGCGCCCGAGTCCTCGTCATTGAAGCCAGGTTCAGGGGCTAGTGAGGGAGTCCTGGACTAAGGGGTCCTCGGGCGTTCGGTCTGTTATCCATGGGCCGGATTGATGGGCTGTGAAGACATGAAGGCCGAAGAATGCACCGTGTTCGGATTGGACTCTACTTGGCGTGGAAGGCAAGCTTGGCGACCGAAGATTCCTTCTTATGTAACCGACTCCATGTAAACCCTAGATCCCCTCAGTGTCTATATAAACCGAAGGGGGTAGTCCGGAAAGGACACCACATATACTCATTACCATATCCACATAGGCTAGACTTCTAGGGTTTAGCCATTACGATCTCGTGGTAGATCCACTCTTGTAATACTCATATTCATCAATATCAATCAAGCAGGGCGTAGGGTATTACCTCCATAGAGAGGGCCTGAACCTGGGTAAACATCGTGTCCCCCGTCTCTTGTTACCATCGATCCTAGATGCACAGTTTGGGACCCCCTACCCGAGATCCGCCAGTTTTGACACCGACACCCGTTGTATGTGAACGTAGAGCTTATCACACCCGATCATCACGTGGTGTCTCGGCACGATGAACTATAGCAACGGTGCATACTCAGGGAGAACGCTTATACCTTGAAATTTAGTGAGAGATCATCTTATAATGCTACCGTCGAACTAAGCAAAATAATATGCATAAAGGATAAACATCACATGCAATCAATATAAGTGATATGATATGGCCATCATCATCTTGTGCCTTTGATCTCCATCTCCAAAGCACCGTCATGATCACCATCGTCACCGGCTTGACACCTTGATCTCATCGAATCACCGTTGTCGTCTTACCAACTATTGCTTCTATGACTATCGCTACCGCTTAGTGATAAAGTAAAGCAATTACATGGCGATTGCGTTTCATACAATAAAGCGACAACCGTATGGCTCTTGCCAGTTGCCGATAAATGTGTTACGAAACATGATCATCTCATACAATAAAATTTAGCATCATGTCTTGACCATATCACATCACAACATTCCCTGCAAAAACAAGTTAGACGTCCTTGTTGCAAGTTTTACGTGGCTGCTACGGGCTGAGCAAGAACTGTTCTTACCTACGCATCAAAAACCACAACGCGGTATAGTAATTGCTTTTTGATCTTCAGAAAGAACCCTGTTCATTGAATCCGATTCAACTAAAGTTGAAGAAACTGGCACCCACCAGCCACCTGTGTGCGAAGCATGTCGGTAGAACCAGTCTCGCGTAAGCGTACGCGTAATGTCGGTCTGGGCCGCTTCATCCAACAATACCGCTGAATCAAGAATCAACTAGTGATGGCAAGCAATATGTATATACCCACGCCCACAACTCCTTTGTGTTCTACTCGTGCATATAACATCTACGCATAAACCTGGCTCGGATGCCACTGTTGGGTAACGCAGTAATTTTAAAAAAAATCCTACGCACACGCAAGATCATGGTGATGCATAGCAACGAGAGGTAAGAGCATTGTCCATATGCCCCCATAGACCGTAAGCGGAATCGTTGTGACAATGCGGTTGATGTAGCCGTACGTCTTCACGATCGACCGATCCTAGCACCGAAGGAACGGCACCTCCGTGATCTGCACACGCTCGGCTCGGTGACGTCCCACGAACTCACGATCCAGTAGAGTGTCGAGAGAGAGCTTCGTCAGCACAATGGCGTGATGACAATGATGATGATGCTACTGGAACAGGGCTTCACCTAAGCACCGCTACGATATGACTGAGGTGGATTATGGTGGAGGGGGGCACCGCACACGGCTAAGAGATCAATGATCAACTTGTGTGTTCTAGGTGAAGGAAATATGCCCTAGAGGCAATAATAAAGTTATTATTTATTTCCTTATAATCATGATAAATGTTTATTATTCATGCTAGAATTGTATTTACTGGAAACATAATACATGTGTGAATACATAGACAAACAGAGTGTCACTAGTATGCCTCTACTTGACTAGCTCGTTAATCAAAGATGGTTATGTTTCCTAACCATAAACAATAAGTTGTTATTTGATTAACGAGGTCACATCATTAGTAGAATGATCTGATTGACATGACCCATTCCATTAGCTTAGCACCTGATCGTTTAGTATGTTGCTATTGCTTTCTTCATGACTTATACATGTTCCTATGACTATGAGATTATGCAACTCCCGTTTGCCGGAGGAACACTTTGGGTACTACCAAACGTCACAACGTAAATGGGTGATTATAAAGGAGTACTACAGGTGTCTCCAATGGTCGATGTTGGGTTGGCGTATTTCGAGATTAGGATTTGTCACTCCGATTGTCGGAGAGGTATCTCTGGGCCCTCTCGGTAATACACATCACATAAGCCTTGCAAGCATTACAACTAATATGTTAGTTGTGAGATGATGTATTACGGAACGAGTAAAGAGACTTGCCAGTAACAAGATTGAACTAGGTATTGGATACCGACGATCGAATCTCGGGCAAGTAACATACCGATGACAAAGGGAACAACGTATGTTGTTATGCGGTCTGACCGATAAAGATCTTCGTAGAATATGTAGGAGCCAATATGGGCATCCAGGTCCCGCTATTGGTTATTGACCAGAGACGTGTCTCGGTCATGTCTACATTGTTCTCGAACCCGTAGGGTCCGCACGCTTAAGGTTACGATGACAGTTATATTATGAGTTTATGCATTTTGATGTACCGAAGGTTGTTCGGAGTCCCGGATGTGATCACGGACATGACGAGGAGTCTCGAAATGGTCGAGACGTAAAGATTGATATATTGGAAGCCTATGTTTGGACATCGGAAGTGTTCCGGGTGAAATCGGGATTTTACCGGGTTACCGGGAGGTTACCGGAACCCCCCGGGAGCCATATGGGCCTTCATGGGCCTTAGTGGAAAGGAGAAAGGGGGCAGCCCAAGGTGGCTGCGCCTCTTCCCCCTCCCCTAGTCCTATTAGGACTAGGAGAAGGTGGCCGGCCCCCCCTCTCTCCCTTCCCCTCCGAGGAATCCTAGTTGGACTAGGATTGGGGGGAGGAATCCTACTCCCAGAGGGAGTAGGACTCTCCTGCGCCTCCCTCTTTGGCCGGCCAGCCTCCCCTCCTCTCCTCCTTTATATACTGAGGCAGGGGCACCTCTAAACACACAAGTTGACACAAGTTGATCCACGTGATCGATTCCTTAGCCGTGTGCGGTGCCCCCTGCCACCATATTCCTCGATAATACTGTAGCGGAGTTTAGGCGAAGCCCTGCTGCCGTAGTTCATCAAGATCGTCACCATGCCGTCGTGCTGACGGAACTCTTCCCCGACACTTTGCTGGATCGGAGTCCGGGGATCGTCATCGAGCTGAACGTGTGCTCGAACTCGGAGGTGCCGTAGTTTCGGTGCTTGATCGGTTGGATCGTGAAGACGTACGACTACTTCCTCTACGTCATGTCATCGCTTCCGCAGTCGGTCTGCGTAGGGTACGTAGACAACACTCTCCTCTCATTGCTATGCATCACATGATCCTGAGTGCGCGTAGGAAAATTTTTGAAATTACTACGAAACCCAACAGTGGCATCCGAGCCTAGGTTACTTATGTTGATGTTATATGCACGAGTAGAACACAAGTGAGTTGTGGACGATACAAGTCATACTGCCTACCAGCATGTCATATTTTGGTTCGGCGGTATTGTTGGACGAGACGACCCGGACCAACCTTACGCGTACGCTTACGCGAGACCGGTTCCCTCGACGTGCTTTGCACAGAGATGGCTTGCGGGCGACTGCCTCTCCAACTTTAGTTGAACCAAGTATGGCTACGCCCGGTCCTTGCGAAGGTTAAAACGGAGTCTATTTGACAAACTATCGTTGTGGTTTTGATGTGTAGGTGAGATTGGTTCTTACTTAAGCCCGTAGCAGCCACGTAAAACATGCAACAACAAAGTAGAGGACGTCTAACTTGTTTTTGCAGGGCATGTTGTGATGTGATATGGTCAAGGCATGATGCTGAATTTTATTGTATGAGATGATCATGTTTTGTAACCAAGTTATCGGCAACTGGCAGGAGCCATATGGTTGTCGCTTTATTGTATGCAATGCAATCGTGATGTAATGCTTTACTTTATTACTAAACGGTAGTGATAGTCGTGAAAGCATAAGATTGGCGAGACGACAACGATGCTACGATGGAGATCAAGGTGTCGTGCCGGTGACGATGGTGATCATGACGGTGCTTCGGAGATGGAGATCACAAGCACAAGATGATGATGGCCATATCATATCACTTATATTGATTGCATGTGATGTTTATCTTTTTATGCATCTTATCTTGCTTTGATTGACGGTAGCATTATAAGATGATCTCTCACTAAATTATCAAGAAGTGTTCTCCCTGAGTATGCACCGTTGCGAAAGTTCTTCGTGCTGAGACACCACGTGATGATCGGGTGTGATAGGCTCTACGTTCAAATACAACGGGTGCAAAACAGTTGCGCACGCAGAATACTCAGGTTAAACTTGACGAGCCTAGCATATGCAGATATGGCCTCGGAACACGGAGACCGAAAGGTCGAGCGTGAATCATATAGTAGATATGATCAACATAAAGATGTTCACCGATGAAACTACTCCATCTCACGTGATGATCGGACATGGTTTAGTTGATTTGGATCACGTGATCACTTAGAGGATTAGAGGGATGTCTATCTAAGTGGGAGTTCTTAAGTAATATGATTAAATTGAACTTAAATTTATCATGAACTTAGTCCTGGTAGTATTTTGCAAATCATGTTGTAGATCAATAGCTCGCGTTGTTGCTTCCCTGTGTTTAATTTGATATGTTCCTAGAGAAAATTGTGTTGGAAAAATGTTAGTAGCAATATTGCGGATTTGATCCGTGATCTGAGGTTAAATCCTCATTGCTGCACAGAAGAATTATGTCCTTAATGCACCGCTAGGTGACGGACCTATTGCAGGAGCAAATGCAGACGTTATGAACGTTTAGCTAGCTCAATATGATGATTACTTGATAGTTATGTGCACCATGCTTTATGGCTTAGAATCGGGACTTCAAAGATGTTTTGAACATCATGGACCATATGAGATGTTCCAGTATTTGAAGTTAGTATTTCAAGCAAATACCCGAGTTGAGAGATATGAAATCTCCAACAAGTTCTATAGCTAAAAGATGGAGGAGAATCGCTCAACTAGTGAGCATGTGCTCAGATTGTCTGGGTACTTCAATCGCTTGAATCAAGTGGGAGTTAATCTTCCAGATAAGATAGTGATTGACAGAATTCTCTGGTCACCATCACCAAGTTAGTAGAACTTCATGATGAACTATAGTATGCAAGGGATGATTCCCGAGCTCTTCGTGATGTTGAAATCAACGAAGGTAGAAATCAAGAAAGAGCATCAAGTGTTGATGGTTGACAAGATCACTAGTTTCAAGAAAAGGGCAAAGGGAAAGAAAGGGGAACTTCAAGTAGATTGACAAGCAAGTTGTCACTCTCACGAAGAAGCCCAAAGCTGAACCAAAGCCTGAAACTGAGTGCTTACACTGCAAAGGAAATGGTCACTGGAAGCGGAACTACCCTAAATATTTGGTGGATAAGAAGGATGGCAAAGTGAAAAAGGGTATATTTGATATACAGGTGTTTGATGTGTGCTTTACTAGTGTTTATAGCAATCCCTCGGTATTTGGTACTGGTTCAGTTGCTAAGAGTAGTAACTCGAAACGGGAGTTGCAGAATAAACAGAAACTAGTTAAGGGTGAAGTGATGATGTGTGTTGAAAGTAGTTTCAAGATTGATATGATCATCATCGCACACTCCCTATTCTTTCGGGATTAGTGTTGAACCTAAATAAATGTTATTTGGTGTTTGCGTTGAGCATGAATATGATTTGATCATGTTTATTGCAATACGGTTATTCATTTAAGTAAGAGAATAAATTGTTGTTCTGTTTACATGAATAGAACCTTATATGGTTACACACCCAATGAAAATAGTTTGTTGGATCTCGATCGTAGTGATACACATAATCATGATATTGAAACCAAAAGATGCAAAGTTAATAATGATAAGTGCAACTTGTTTGTAGCACTGTCGTTTAGGTCATATTGGTGTAAAGCGCATGAAGAAACACCATACTGATGGGCTTTTGGAATCACTTGATTATGAATCAGTTGATGCTTGCGAACCATGCCTCATGGGCAAGATGACTAAGACTCTGTTCTTCGGAACAATGAAGCGAGCAATAGATTTGTTGGAAATCATACATACCGATGTATGTGGCCCGATGAATATTGAGGCTCGCGACAGGTATCATTATTTTCTGATCTTCACAAGATGATTTGAGCAGATATGAGTATATCTACTTGATGAAACATAAGTCTGAAATAGTTGAAAGGTTCAAAGAATTTCAGAGTGAAGTGGAAAAATCATTGTAACAAGAAAATAAAGTTTCTGCGATCTGATCGCGGAGACAAATATTTGAGTTACGAGTTTGGTCTTCAATTAAAACAATGTGGAATAGTTTCACAGCTCACGCCACCTGGAACACCACATCGTTATGGTGTGTCCGAACATTGTAACCGCACTTTATTTGATATGGTGCGATCTATGATATCTCTTTACCACTATCGTTTTGGGGTTATGCATTAGAGACAACTGCATTCACGTTTTAAAATAGGGCAACATCTAAATCCGTTGAGACGACACTGTATGAACTATGGTTTAGCAGTAAACCTAAGCTGTTGTTTCTTAAAGTTTGGGGCTGCTTATGTGAAAAAACTTCAACCTGATAAGCTCGAACCCAAATCGGAGAAATGTGTCTTCATAGGATACCCAAAGGAAACTGTTGGGTACACCTTCTATCACAGATCCGAAGGCAAAACATTCGTTGCTAAGAATGGATCATTTCTAGAGAAGGAGTTTCTCTCGAAAGAAGTGAGTGGGAGGAAAGTAGAACTTGACGAGGTAACTGTACCTGCTCCCTTACTGGAAAGTAGTTCATCACAGAAAACTGTTTCAGTGACACCTACACCAGTTAGTGAGGAAGCCAATGATAATGATCATGAAACTTCAGATCAAGATACTACTGAACCTCGTAGATCAACCAGGGTAAGATCCGCACCAGAGTGGTACGGTAATCCTGTTCTGGAGGTCATGCTACTAGATCATGATGAACCTACGAACTATGAAGAAGCGATGGTAAGCCCAGATTCCGCAAAGTGGCTAGAAGCCATGAAATCTGAGATGGGATCCATGTATGAGAACAAAGTATGGACTTTGGTTGACTTGCCCGATGATCGGCAAGCAATTGAGAATAAATGGATCTTTAAGAAGAAGACTGACGCTGATGGTAATGTTACTGTCTACAAAGCTCGGCTTGTCGCAAAAGGTTTTCGGCAAGTTCAAGGAATTGACTACGATGAGACCTTCTCACCCGTAGCGATGCTTAAGTCCGTCCGAATCATGTTAGCAATTGCCGCATTTTATGATTATGAAATTTGGCAAATGGATGTCAAAACTGCATTCCTGAATGGATTCCTGGAAGAAGAGTTGTATATGATGCAACCAGAAGGTTTTGTCGATCCAAAGGGAGCTAACAAAGTGTGCAAGCTCCAGCGATCCATTTATGGACTGGTGCAAGCCTCTCGGAGATGGAATAAACGTTTTGATAGTGTGATCAAAGCATTTGGTTTTATACAGACTTTTGGAGAAGCCTGTATTTACAAGAAAGTGAGTGGGAGCTCTGTAGCATTTCTGATATTATATGTGGATGACATATTACTGATTGGAAATGATATAGAATTTCTGGATAGCATAAAGGGATACTTGAATAAAAGTTTTTCTATGAAAGACCTCGGTGAAGCTGCTTACATATTGAGCTTCAAGATCTATAGATATAGATCAAGACGCTTGATAAGTTTTTTCAATGAGTACATACCTTGACAAGATTTTGAAGTAGTTCAAAATGGAGCAGTCAAAGAAAGAGTTCTTGCCTGTATTACAAGGTGTGAAGTTGAGTAAGACTCAAAGCCCGACCACGGCAGAAGATAGAAAGAGAATGAAAGTCATTCCCTATGCCTTGGCCATAGGTTCTATAAAGTATGTCATGCTGTGTACCAGATCTATTGTACACCCTGCACTGATTTGGCAAGGGAATACAATTTTAATCTAATAGTAGATCACTGGACAACGGTCAAAAATATCCTTAGTAAGGACTAAGGAGATGTTTCTCGATTATGGAGGTGATAAAAGAGTTTGTTGTAAAAGTTACATCAGTGCAAACTTTTACACTGATCCAGATGACTCTAAGTCCCTATCTGGATACATATTGAAAGTGGGAGCAATTAGCTAGAGTAGCTCCGTACAGAGCATTGTAGACATAGAATATTTGCAAAATACATACGGCTCTAAATGTGACAGACCCGTTGACTAAGCTTCTCTCACGAGCAAAACATGATCACACCTTAGTACTCTTTGGGTGTTAATCACATAAGCGATGTGAACTAGATTACTGAATCTAGTAAACCCTTTTTTTGGTGTTGGTCACATGATGATGTGAACTATCGATGTTAATCACATGGTTATGTGATCTAGATTATTGACTCTAGTGCAAGTGGGAGACTGAAGGAAATATGCCCTAGAGGCAATAATAAAGTTATTATTTATTTCCTTATAATCATGATAAATGTTTATTATTCATGCTAGAATTGTATTTACCGGAAACATAATACATGTGTGAATACATAGACAAACAGAGTGTCACTAGTATGCCTCTACTTGACTAGCTCGTTAATCAAAGATGGTTATGTTTCCTAACCATAAACAATAAGTTGTTATTTGATTAACGAGGTCACATCATTAGTAGAATGATCTGATTGACATGACCCATTCCATTAGCTTAGCACCTGATCGTTTAGTATGTTGCTATTGCTTTCTTCATGACTTATACATGTTCCTATGACTATGAGATTATGCAACTCCCGTTTGCCGGAGGAACACTTTGGGTACTACCAAACGTCACAACGTAAATGGGTGATTATAAAGGAGTACTACAGGTGTCTCCAATGGTCGATGTTGGGTTGGCGTATTTCGAGATTAGGATTTGTCACTCCGATTGTCGGAGAGGTATCTCTGGGCCCTCTCGGTAATACACATCACATAAGCCTTGCAAGCATTACAACTAATATGTTAGTTGTGAGATGATGTATTACGGAACGAGTAAAGAGACTTGCCAGTAACAAGATTGAACTAGGTATTGGATACCGACGATCGAATCTCGGGCAAGTAACATACCGATGACAAAGGGAACAACGTATGTTGTTATGCGGTCTGACCGATAAAGATCTTCGTAGAATATGTAGGAGCCAATATGGGCATCCAGGTCCCGCTATTGGTTATTGACCAGAGACGTGTCTCGGTCATGTCTACATTGTTCTCGAACCCGTAGGGTCCGCACGCTTAAGGTTACGATGACAGTTATATTATGAGTTTATGCATTTTGATGTACCGAAGGTTGTTCGGAGTCCCGGATGTGATCACGGACATGACGAGGAGTCTCGAAATGGTCGAGACGTAAAAATTGATATATTGGAAGCCTATGTTTGGACATCGGAAGTGTTCCGGGTGAAATCGGGATTTTACCGGGTTACCGGGAGGTTACCGGAACCCCCCGGGAGCCATATGGGCCTTCATGGGCCTTAGTGGAAAGGAGAAAGGGGCAGCCCAAGGTGGCTGCGCCTCTTCCCCCTCCCCTAGTCCTATTAGGACTAGGAGAAGGTGGCCGGCCCCCCCTCTCTCCCTTCCCCTCCGAGGAATCCTAGTTGGACTAGGATTGGGGGGAGGAATCCTACTCCCAGAGGGAGTAGGACTCTCCTGCGCCTCCCTCTTTGGCCGGCCAGCCTCCCCTCCTCTCCTCCTTTATATACTGAGGCAGGGGCACCTCTAAACACACAAGTTGACACAAGTTGATCCACGTGATCGATTCCTTAGCCGTGTGCGGTGCCCCCTGCCACCATATTCCTCGATAATACTGTAGCGGAGTTTAGGCGAAGCCCTGCTGCCGTAGTTCATCAAGATCGTCACCACGCCGTCGTGCTGACGGAACTCTTCCCCGACACTTTGCTGGATCGGAGTCCGGGGATCGTCATCGAGCTGAACGTGTGCTCGAACTCGGAGGTGCCGTAGTTTCGGTGCTTGATCGGTTGGATCGTGAAGACGTACGACTACTTCCTCTACGTCATGTCATCGCTTCCGCAGTCGGTCTGCGTAGGGTACGTAGACAACACTCTCCTCTCGTTGCTATGCATCACATGATCCTGAGTGCGCGTAGGAAATTTTTTGAAATTACTACGAAACCCAACACTAGGGTGCCCCCTGCCCCCGTATATAAAGGAGCAAGGGGGAGGCCGACCGGCCTAGGGGCGTGCCAAGGAGAGGGGGAGTCCTCCTCCTAGTAGGAGTAGGACTCCTCTTTTCCTAGTCCAACTAGGAAGGGGGAGGGGAAAGGAAAGAGAGGAGAGAGGGAGGAAAGAGGGGGCGCCGCCCCCTCCTTGTCTAATTCGGACTCCCAAGGGGGGGTATCCAGCACTATCCCCCCTCCTCTCTCTCTCTCACAAGGCCCATGTAGTCCCATTGGTTCCCCCGGGGGTTCCGATAACTCCCCGACATTCTGATAAATATCCGGTGACCCCCGGAACTCATCCGGTGTCTGAATATAGTCGTCCAATATATCAATCTTTATGTCTTGACCATTTCGAGACTCCTTGTCATGTCTGTGATCACATCCGGGACTCCGAACTATCTTCAGCACATCAAAACTCATAAACTCATAATACCGATCATCACCATACGTTAAGCGTGCACACCCTACGGGTTCGAGAACTATGTAGACATGACCGAGACACGTCTCCGGTCAATAACCAATGGCGGAACCTGGATGCTCATATTGGTTCCTACATATTCTACGAAGATCTTTATCGGTTAAATCGCATAACGATATACGTTATTCTCTTTGTCATCGGTATGTTACTTGTCTGATGTTTGATCATCGGTATCTCAATACCTAGTTCAATCTCGTTACCGGCAAGTCTCTTTACTCATTCCATAATGCTACATCCCATAACTAACTCATTAGCTACATTGCTTGCAAGGCTTATAGTGATGCACATTACCGAGAGGGCCCAAAGATACCTCTCCGACAATCAGAGTGACAAATCCTAATCTCAATCTATGCCAACTCAACAAACACCATCGGTGACACCTGTAGAGCACCTTTATAATCACCCAGTTACGTTGTGACGTTTGGTAGCACACAAAGTGTTCCTCCGATATTCGGGAGTTGCATGATCTCATAGTCATAGGAACATGTATAAGTTATGGAGAAAGCAATAGCAACAAACTAAACGATCATCGTGCTAAGCTAACGGATGGGTCAAGTCAATCACATCATTCTCTAATGATGTGATCCCATTAATAAAATGACTACTCATGTCTATGGTAGAAAACATAACCATCATTGATTGAACGAGCTAGTCAAGTAGAGGCAAACTAGTGACACTCTGTTTGTCTATATATTCACACATGTACTAAGTTTTCGGTTAATACTGTTCTAGCATGAATAATAAACATTTATCATGATATAGGAAATATAAATAACAACTTTATTATTACCTCTAGGGCATATTTCCTTCAATAAGTCATTTTGACCTAGGAAAAAAATAAGGAGAGGACTTTCGGGACGAAGCGCTGCCATCTCGAGGTGGAACTTGGGCAGGAGCACTTTTGCCCTCGGGCAGAGCGATTCTGCCGCGGGAACTTCCCTCATGGAGGGGGAAATCATCGTCATCATCATCACCAACAACTCCCCCGTCTTGGGGAGGGCAATCTCCATCAACATCTTCAACAACACCATCTCCTCTCAAACCCTAGTTCATCTCTTGTGTTCAATCTTTGTACCGGAACTATAGATTGGTACTTCTGGGTGACTAGTAGTGTTGATTACACCTTGTAGTTGATTACTATATGGTTTATTTGGTGGAAGATTATATGTTCAGATCCATTATTCTATTTAATACCCCTCTGATCTTGAGCATGATTACCATTTGTGAGTAGTTACTTTTGTTCTTGAGGTCACTAGAGAAATCTTGTTGCAAGTAATCACGTGAATTTTATATGTGTTCGATATTTTGATGGTATGTATGTTATTATTCCCTTAGTGGTGTCATGTGAACGTCGACTACATGACACTTCACCATATTTGGTCCTAAGCAAATGCATTGGGGAGTAGTTATTAGATTATGGGTTGCGAGAGTGACAGAAGCTTAAACCAGTTTATGCGCTATTCCGTAAGGGACTGATTTGAATCCAAAAGTTTAATGCTATGGTTAGAATTTATTCTTAATACTTTTCTCGTAGTTCTTGATGCTTGCGAGGGGACTAATCATAAGTAGGAGGTTTGTTCAAGTAAGAACAACACCTAAGCACCGGTCCACCCACATATCAAATTATCAAAGTAGCAAACACAAATCAAACCAACATGATGAAAATGACTAGATGAAATTCCCGTGTACCCTCAAGAATGCTTTGCTTATTATAAGAGACCGTTTTGGCCTGTACTTTGCCTCAAAAGGAGTGGGATACCTTGCTGCACTTTTGTTTCTATTATTGTTACTTGCTCGTTACAAATTATCTTGCCATCAAACTACTGGTTACTCATAATTTCAATGCTTGCAGAGAATACCTTGCTGAAAACTGCTTGTCATTTCCTTCCGCTCCTCGTTGGGTTTGACACTCTTTCTTTTCAAAAGGACAACGATTGACCCCCTATACTTGTGGTTCATCAAGGCTCTTTTCTGGCACCGTTGCCGGGGAGTGAAACGCTCTTGGTAAGGAAATATTATTACTATGTGTTGAAATTTACTGTCACTTTACTATGGAAAACAATGCTTTGAGGGGTTTGTTCGGGGTATCTTCACCTCGACCGGAACCACAGTTAGTCTCCCCTCAACCTACTGCACCTACTGAAAATATTGGTTATGAAATTCCTTCGGGTATGATAGAACAACTGCTAGCTAATCCTATGCAGGAGATGGAACCGAACATCCTGATATGCACTTCATATATGTGGAGGAAATTTGTGGATTATTTAAGCTTGCAGGTTTACCTGGAGATGAAGCTAAGAAGTAGGTCTTCCCTTTGTATTTGAAGGGAAAATCATTGGCATGGTATAGGCTATGCGATGATATTGGATATTGGAATCGATTGAAATTGGAGTTTTACCAAAAAAATTATCCTATGCATCTAGTTCATCGTGATCGGAATTACATATATAACTTTTGTCCTCATGAAGGAGAAAGTATCGCTCAAGCTTGGGGGAGGATTGTGTCAATGTTATATCCATGCCCCAATCATGAGCTCTCAAGAGAAATTATCGTCCAGAATTTTTATGCTCGGCTTTCTCATGATGATCGATCCATGCTTGATACTTCTTGTACTCGTTCCTTTATGAAGAAGACTATTGATTTCCGGTGGGATCTTTCAGAAAGAATTAAACACAACTCTGAAGATTGGGAACTCGACGAAGGTAAAGAGTCAGGTATTAAGCTTAAGTATGACTGTGTTAAATCTTTTATGAATACCGATGTTTTTCAAAAGTTTAGCACTAAATATGGACTTGACTCTGAGATAGTAGTCTCCTTTTGTGAATCATTTGCTACTCATGTTGATCTTCCTAAGGAGAAGTGGTTTAAATATCACCCACCTATTAAATAAGAAATTAAAGAACTGGTAATACCTAAAGATGAAACTATTATTTATAATGTTGATCCAGTTGTTCCTACGGCTTATATTGAAAAACCACCTTTTCCTGTTAGGATAAAGCAACATGCTAAAGTTTCAACTGTGGTCAATAAAAGCTATATTAGGACACCTAAACCAGTTGAACAAATCAAAGTAGAACCTAGTGTTGCTATGGTTATAGATCTCCTGGTTGAAAATATAGATGGGCATGTTATTTATGTCTGTGATGAAGCTGCTAGAATTGCCAAACCCGATGAAAAGGATAAACATAGACCCGTTGTTGGCATGCCTGTTGTCTTAGTTAAGATAGGAGATCACTATTATCATGATTTATGTGATTTATGTGCTAGTGTGAGTGCTATTCCTTTTACCTTATATCAAGAAATTATGAATGATATAGTACCCGCAAAAATAGAAGACATAGATGTTACTATTAAACTTGCTAATAGAGACACCATCACACCACTTGGGATTGTTAGAGATGTTGAAGTCTTGTGTGCGAAAATAAAATACCCAACTGATTTTATTGTTCTTGGTTCCCCACAAGATTGAAGGAAATATGCCCTAGAGGCAATAATAAAGTTGTTATTTATATTTCCTTATATCATGATAAATGTTTATTATTCATGCTAGAATTGTATTAATCGGAAACTTGATACATGTGTGAATACATAGATAAACAGAGTGTCCCTAGTATGCCTCTACTTGACTAGCTCGGTAATCAAATATGGTTAAGTTTCCTAGCCATAGACATGTGTTGTCATTTCATGAACAGGATCACATCATTAGAGAATGATGTGATGGACAAGACCCATCCATTAGCTTAGCACTATGATCGTTTAGTTTGTTGCTATTACTTTCTTCAAGACTTATACATGTTCCTATGACTATGAGATTATGCAACTCCCGAATTCCGGAGGAACACTTAGTGTGCTATCAAACGTCACGACATAACTGGGTGATTATAAAGATGCACTATAGGTGTCTCCGATGGTATTTGTTGAGTTGGCATAGATCGAGATTAGGATTTGTCACTCCGATTGTCGGAGAGGTATCTCTGGGCCCTCTCGGTAATGCTCATCACTATAAGCCTTGTAAGCAATGTGACTAAAGAGTTAGTTACGGGATGATGCATTACGGAATGAGTAAAGAGACTTGCCGGTAACGAGATTGAACTAAGTATGAGGATACCGACAATCGAATCTCGGGCAAGTAACATACCGATGACAAAGGGAACAACGTACGTTGTTATGCGGTTTGATCGATAAAGATCTTCGTAGCATATGTAGGAGCCAATATGAGCATCCAGGTTCCGCTATTCTTTATTGACCGGAGATGTGTGTCAGTCATGTCTATATAGTTCTCGAAACCATAGGGTCCGCACGCTTAACGTTCGATGATGATCGGTATTATGAGTTTATGTGTTTTGATATACCAAAGGTAGTTTGGAGTCCCGAATGTGATCACGGACATGACGAGGAGTCTCGAAATGGTTGAGACATAAAGATTGATATATTGGACGATGTTATTCGGACACCAGATGAGTTCCGGGGTCACTGGATAAATATCAGAGTGTCGGAGGGTTATCAGAAACCACGGGGGAACTAATGGGCCAACATGGGCCTTGAGAGACAGAGAGAGAGAGGAGAGGGCCCTAGGGCTGGCAGCGCGCCCCCTTGAGGAGTCCGAATTGGACTAGGAGGGGGCGGTGCCCCCTCCCTTTCCTCTCCCTCTCTCCCTCTCCTTCCTTCCTCCTCTCTTCCCTTGTTAGAAACCTACTAGGAATAGGATTCCTATTCCTAATAGGAATCCTACTTGGGGCGCGCCCCATGAGGGCCGGCCAGCCTCCCCCCTTGCTCCTTTATATTTGGGGGCAGGGGGCACCCTAGAACACACAAGTTGACAATTGTCTTAGCCGTGTGCGGTGCCCCCTCCACAGATTTCCACCTCGGTCATGTCGTTGTAGTTCTTAGGCGAAGCCCTACGTTGGTAACTTCATCATCACCATCATCACGCCATCATGCTGACGAAACTCTCCCTCAGCCTCAACTGGATAAAGAGTACGAGGGACGTCACCGAGCTGAACATGTGCAGATCACGGAGGTGCCGTGTGTTTGGTACTTGATCGATTGGATCGCGAAGACATTCGACTACATCAATCGCATTTCTTAACACTTCCGCTTTTGGTCTACGAGGGTACGTGGACACACTCTTCCCTCTCATTGCTATGCATCTCCTAGATAGATCTTGTGTGATCATAGGAATTTTTTGAAATACTGCGTTCCCCAACAGTGGCATCCGAGCCAGGTCTAAGCGTAGATGTTATATGCACGAGTAGAACACAAAGGAGTTGTGGGCGTGGGTATATACATATTGCTTGTCATCACTAGTTGTTTCTTGATTGAGCGGTATTGTTGGATGAAGCGGCCCGGACCGACATTACATGACCGCGTTCATGAGACTGGTTCTACCGACGTGCTTTGCACACAGGTGGTTGGCGGGAGTCGGTTTCTCCAACTTTAGTTGAATCAGATTTAGTGAACAGGATTCTTTCTGAAGATGAAAAAGCAATCACTATACCGCATTGTGGTTTTTGATGCGTAGGTAAGAACGGTTCTTGCTAAGCCCGTAGCAGCCACGTAAAACTTACAACAACAAAGTAGAGGACATCTAACTTGTTTTTGCAGGGCATGTTGTGATGTGATATGGTCAAGATGTGATTATATAAATTGTTTTATCAGATGATCATGTTTTGTAACACAGTTATCGGCAACTGGCAGGAGCCATATGGTTGTCTCTTTATTGTATGAAATGCAATCGCCATGTAATTTCTTTACTTTATCACTAAGCGGTAGCGATAGTCATAGAAGCAATAGTTGGCGAGACGAAGACGATGCTTCGATGGAGATCAAGGTGTCAAGCCGGTGATGATGGTGATCATGACGGTGCTTTGGAGATGGAGATCAAAGGCACAAGATGATGATGGCCATATCATATCACTTATATTGATTGCATGTGATGTTTATCCTTTATGCATCTTATTTTGCTTAGTTCGGCGGTAGCATTATAAGATGATCTCTCACTAAATTTCAAGGTATAAGTGTTCTCCCTAATTATGCGCCATTGCTACAGTTCGTCATGCCAAGACACCACGTGATGATCGGGTGTGATAAGCTCTATGTTCACATACAACGGGTGCAAGGCTGTTTTGCACATGTGGAATACTCGGGTTAAACTTGACGAGCCTAGCATATGCAGATATGGCCTCGGAACACTGAGACCGAAAGGTCGAGCGTGAATCATATAGTAGATATGATCAACATAGTGATGTTCACTATTGAAAACTACTCCATCTCACATGATGATCGGACATGGTTTAGTTCATATGGATCACGTGATCACTTAGATGATTAGAGGGATGTCTATCTAAGTGGGAGTTCTTAAGTAATATGATTAATTGAACTTTAATTTATGATGAACTTAGTCCTGGTAGTTTTTGCATATCTATGTTGTAGATCAATAGCTCGCGTATAGCTCCCCTGTTTTATTTTTGATATGTTCCTAGAGAAATATAAGTTGAAAGATCATAGTAGCAATGATGCGCACTGGGTCCATGATCTAAGGATTATCCTCATTGTTGCACAGAAGAATTATGTCCTTGATGCACCGCTAGGTGACGGACCTATTGCAGGTGTAGATGCAGATGTTAGGAACGTTTGGCAAGCTCGGTATGATGACTACTTGATAGTTTAGTGCGCCATGCTTTATGGCTTAGAACTGGGACTTCAAAAACCGTTTTGAATGCCACGGAGCATATAAGGTGTTCCAAGAGCTAAAATTGGTATTTCAGACTCATGCCCGAGTTAAGAGGTATGACACCTCTGACAAGTACTTTGCCTACAAGATGGAGGAGAATAGCTCAACCAGTGAGCATGTGCTCAGAATGTCTGAGTACTACATTCACTTGAATCAAGTGGGAGTTAATATTCCAGATAAGATAGTGATTGACAGAGTTCTCTAGTCACTATCACCAAGTTACTGGAACTTCATGATGAACTATAATATGCAAGGGATGACGAAAACGATTCCCAAGCTCTTCGTGATGCTGAAATCGATGAAGGTAGAATTCAAGAAAGAGCATCAAGTGTTGATGGTTAACAAGACCACTAGTTTCAAGAAAAAGGGGCAAAGGAAAAGAAAGGGAACTTCAAAGAATGGCAAGCAAGTTGCCACTCCCGTGAAGAAACCCAAAGCTAGGCCTAAGCCTGAAACTGAGTGCTTCTACTGCAAAAGGAATGGTCACTAGAAGCGGAACTACCCCAAATACTTGGCGGATAAGAAGGATGGCAAAGTGAACAAAGGTATATTTGATTTACAGATTATTGATGTGTACTTTACTAGTGTTCATAATAGCCCCTATGTATATGATACTGGTTCAGTTGCTATGATTAGTAACTTGAAACAGGAGTTACAAAATGAACAGAAACTAGTTGAGCACAAGGTGACGATGTGTGTTGGAAGTGATTCCAAGGTTGATAAGATCACCATCGCACACCCCCTTTACCTTCGGGATTATTGTTGAACCTAAAATAAATGTTATTTGGTATTTGCATTGAGCATAAATATGATTGAATCATGTTTATTGCAATACAGTTATTCATTTAAGTCGAAGAATAATTGTTGTTCTATTTACATGAATAAAACCTTCTATGGTCATACACTCAATATAAATGGTTTATTGAATCTCGATCGTAGTGATACACATATTCATAATATTGAAGCCAAAAGATGCAAAGTTAATAATGATAGTGCAACTTATATGTGGCACTACCATTTATGTCATATTGGTGTAAAGCGCATGAAGAAACTCCATGCTGATGGGCTTTTGGAATCACTTGATTATGAATCATTTGATGCTTGGGAACCATGCCTCATGGGCAAGATGACTAAGACTCCGTTCTCCGGAACAATGGAGCAAGCAACTGACTTATTGGAAATAATACATACTGATGTGTGCAATCCAATGAGTGTTGAGGCTCGCGGCGGGTGTCGTGGAATTTTCATGGCAGATGTCCTAGCAAAAGGACTTAGTCATGGAGCCATCGCGACAGGGTTAGCTTAAAGGGGTTAAACGGGACAAAGGACACAAGGAACTTATACTGGTTCGGCCCCTTGCGGTGAAGGTAATGGCCTAATCCAGTTTGAGGTGGTATTACTTATGTCTCCATTACCAGGGAGCGAATACGCTT
Organism: Triticum aestivum; assembly: GCF_018294505.1. NCBI lineage: Eukaryota > Viridiplantae > Streptophyta > Magnoliopsida > Poales > Poaceae > Triticum > Triticum aestivum. The sequence continues at coordinate 389,772,386 of NC_057797.1, read as the reverse complement.
GACCTAGCTTTCGATCTGTTGTATGTTTCCCCCTAAACTGCTGCAGGGTCGTCCCTTTATATACTTAGGTTGATGATAACCCACAAGTATAGGGGATCGCAACCGTTTTCGAGGGTAGAGTATTCAGCCCAAATTTATTGATTCGACACAAGGGGAGCCAAAGAATATTCTCAAGTACTAACAGTTGAATTGTCAATTCAACCGCACCTGAAAGACTTAATATCTGCAGCAAAGTATTTCATAGCAAAGTAATATGGAAGTAACGGTAGTAGTGGCAAAAGTAATAGTATTAGTTTTGTAGTGAGTGAAATAGTAGAAACGGTAAAGTAACTAAGCAAAGATCAATATGCGAAAAGTTCATAGGCAATGGATCAGTGATGGATAATTATGTCGGATGCAATCCCTCATGCAACGGTTATAACATAGGGTGACACAGAACTAGCTCTAGTTCATCAATGTAATGTAGGCATGTATTTCGAATATAGTCATATGTGCTTATGGAAAAGAACTTGCATGACATCTTTTGTCCTACCCTCCCGTGGCAGCGGGGTCCTATTGGAAACTAAGGGATATTAAGGCCTCCTTTTAATAGAGTACCGGAACAAAGCATTAACACTTAGCGAATACATGAACTCCTCAAACTATAGTCATCACCGAGAGTGGTCCCGATTATTGTCACTTCGGGGTTACCGGATCATAACACATAGTAGGTGACTATTGACTTGCAAAATAGGATCAAGAACTCACATATATTAATGAAAAGATAATAGGTTCAGATCTGAAATCATGGCACTCGGGCCCTAGTGACAAGCATTAAGCATAGCAAAGTCATAGCAACATCAATCTCAGAACATAATGGATACTAGGGATTGAACCTTAACAAAACTAGCTCAATTACATTATAAATCTCATCCAAGCCATCACCGTCCAGCAAGCCTACGATGGAATTACTCATGCACGGCGACGAGCATCATGAAATTGGTGATGGAGGAAGGTTGATGATGAGGATGGTGGTAGATTCCCCTCTCCGGAGCCTCGAACGGACTCCAAATCAGCCCTCCCGAGAGAGATTAGGGTTTGGTGGCGGCTCCGTATCGTAAAACATGATGAATCCTTCTCCCTATTTTTTTTCTCCCTGAACGCGAATATATAGAGTTGGAGTTGAGGTCGGTGGAGTCTCAGGGGGCCCACGAGACAGGGGCGCGCCCCAGGGGGGTGGGCGCGCCCCCCATCCTCGTGGACTGGGTGTGGCCCCCTGGTGTTGATTCTTTCGCTAGTATTTTTTATAAATTCCAAAAATATTCTCCGTGAAGTTTCAGGTCGTTCCGAGAACTTTTATTTCTGCACAAAAATAACACCCTGGCAATTCTGCTGAAAACAGCGTCTGTCCGGGTTAGTTCCATTCAAATCATGCAAGTTAGAGTCCAAAACAAGGTCAACAGTGTTTGGAAAAGTAGATACGATGGAGACGTATCAACTCCCCCAAGCTTATACCTTTGCTTGTCCTCAAGCAATTCAGTTGACAAACTGAAAGTGATAAATAAAAACTTTTACAAACTCGGTTTGATCTTGTTGTTGTAAATATGTAAAGCCAGCATTCAAGTTTTCAGCAAAGATTATGAACTAACCATATCCACAATAACATTTAGGTCTCATGTTTACTCATATCAATGGCATCATCAACTAGCGAGCAATAATAGCAAATCTCGGATGACAACACTTTCTCAAAACAATCATAATATGATATAACAAGATGGTATCTCGCTAGCCCTTTCTGAGACCGCAAAACATAAATGCAGAGCACCTCTGAAGTTCAAGGACTGACTAAACATTGTAATTCATGGTAAAAGAGATCCAGTCACAGTCATACTCAATGTAAACTAATAGTAATGCATGCAAATGACAACAGTGCTCTCCAACTGGTGCTTTTTAATAAGAGGATGGTGACTCAACATAAAAGTAAATAGATAGGCCCTTCTCAGAGGGAAGCAGGGATTTGTAGAGGTGCCAGAGCTTGATTTTTGAAATAGAGATAAATAATATTTTGAGTGGTATACTTTCATTGTCAACATAACAACCGATAGATCTCGATATCTTCCATGCTACACACATTATAGGCGGTTCCCAAACAGAATGGTAAAGTTTATACTCCCCCACCACCAACAAACATCAATCCATGGCTTGTCCGAAACAACGGGTGCCTCCAACTAACAACAATCCTAGGGGAATTTTGTTTGCAATTATTTTAATTTAATCATGGGACTAGGCATCCCGGTTACCAGCCATTTTCTCATGAATGAGGAGCGGAGTCCACTCCTCCTGAGAATAACCCACCTAGCATGGAAGATATAGACAGCCCTAGTTGATACATGAGCTATTCGAGCATACAAAGAATAATTTCATTTGAAGGTTTAGAGTTTGGCACATACAAATTTACTTGGAACGGCAAGTAGATACCACATATAGGAAGGAATGGGGGACTCATATGGAATAACTTTTGGGGTTTAGGGAAGTGGATGCACAAGCAGTATTCCCGCTTAGTACAAGTGAAGGCTAGAAAGAGACTGGGAAGCGGCTAGCTAGGGAGCAACAATAGTCATGAACATGCGTTAAAATTAATCAACACTGAGTGCAATCATGAGTAGGATATAATTCACCATGAACATAAATATCGTGGTGGCTATGTTGATTTTGTTTCAACTACATGCGTGAACATGTGCCAAGTCAAGCCACTCGAATCGTTCAAAGGAGGATAGCACCCTATCATACCACATCACAACCATTTTAATAGCATGTTGGCACGCAAGGTAAACCATTATAAACTCCTAGCTAATTAAGCATGGCATGAGCAACTATAATCTCTAATTTTCATTGCAAACATGTTTCATTCATAATAGGCTGAATCAGGAACGATGAACTAATCATATTTACAAAAATGAGATAGGTCGAGTTCATACCAGCTTTTCTCATCTCAATTAGTCCATCATATATTGTCATTATTTCCTTTCACTTGCATGACTAGACGGTGTGGATAATAATAATAGTGCATGTGCATTGGACAAAGCTGGAATCTGCAAGCATTCAATACAAGGGAGAAGACAAGGTAATATGGGCTCTTTGTTAGACAACAATAATTCATATGAGAGCCACTCAACATTTTCATCAAGGTCTTCTCCTCTCGACCCCCAAAGAAACAAAAAGAAACAAAACTCTTTACACGGGAAAGCTCCCAACAAGCAAAAGAAGAACGAGAAATCTTTTTGGGTTTTCTTTTAATTACTACTACTACGGTCATGGGAAGTAAACTAGCTAAAAGCTACAACTATTTTTTTGGTTTTTATTAAGGTTTTTCGAACACACAAGAAGAAGGCTTAAAACGAAAATAAACTAGCATGGATAGTACAATGAAAAAGTATGAGCACCGACAACTGGAATGAGTGTGTGAACATGAATGTAATGTCGGTGAGAAATACGTACTCCCACAAGCTTAGGCTTTTGGCCTAAGTTGGTGTAGGGCCATGACTCAAAGCTGCCCTCTCTGGTGTATGGAGGAGTGTCCTCTGGGTGCCACTGGTTGGCCATCTCCTCCGGATCCCATTAATAAACAGACTATCGATAAGGGTCAAGGGGTGGCTCCGGCTCAGGCTCTGGAGCTGGTGTCCGGCTCCAGTATGCATGAACGGCCTCCGGCAAAACGAGGTACGTGCCTGAAAATATGTTAAACAAAGAGGGCGCAGGCAAGGTAATAATCTCATAGTAGTTTTTATGAAAAATCAATTTATACTTAAGCATATTCTTCTTATCCCTAATAATAAAATCATGTGCTACCATACTCTTATAATCTAGAAAAATAGGGGGCAACAACTTTTCCTCTTTCTCATAATGCCTAATAGGTATCCCAAAGTGTGCAGCAAGGCGCGAAGCAAAGATGCCTCCAAAGATGGGACCCTTTGTTCGGTTCAGATTTAATCATTTAGCAACAATAGCGCCTAGACTGAAAGTTGTATCACGAAACAAAGCATGGCGCAAAATAACAATATCAAGGGCACTGAGATTTCCATTGTTCCCGCGACCAATTAAGCATCTACTAGCAAATATTGCAAAGTAACGTAGAACAGGAAATGTATGCTAGTAATTTTTGCATCGGAAACTTTCCTCGTTTCCCCTACAGCAATCGTATCAATAAACCCCTCCACATCATTACGATGTGGTTCCTCTATGCTACCCGCAAAGGGTATCTTAGAGACCCGACAAAAATCATATAGTGACATCTCCTTAACCTCATCATATAAGTGAAATTCCACTAAAGGTGGTGATTTCTTAGCATGAAAGTAAAAAAATTGCATGAAAATATTAGTGAGGAGATACTATTCGCGCTGGTCGCGGAGGAAGTCGATGAGGCCTGCATTCTCAGCCAAATAATAAAAGTCCTCATATATCCCGGCTGCTCTCAAGAACTCATCACAAGGCCATTCGCACGGCCGAACCTCCGCAGTGCAAGGTGTCGGATGTGGGGTTCCGGCAAACCTTTAAGGTTCGAACACTGGGGTGCGCGTGAAGTCTTTTCCTCCCACCGATCTACGCCCTAGCTCGCTAAGATCTCGTGGACGAACTTGACGAACTCGCAACACAGAAAGACACATGATTTATACTGGTTCGGGCCACCGTTGTGGTGTAACACCGTACTCCAGTGTGGTGGTGGTGGATTGCCTCTTGGGATGATGATGGACAATACAAGGGGAAGAACAGCCTCCTGAGGTTGAGGTGTTCTTGTGCGTGGCTAACTTGTATGGGTGAGAGAGCGATCTAAGATGCCGTCCTTTGCCCCTAATGGTGGCTAGTCCTACTTATAGAGGCCTTGGTCCTCTTCCCAAATATTGAGCGGGAAGGGAGCCAACAACGGCGGGCTAATTTGAAGGGGGACAGCTAGTACAAGCTATCCTGACAAAAGGTGGTCTGTGCCTGCGAAAGGCTCTGGTGGTGACGCCGTCTTGGGCTCCACGATGACCTCCGTCTTGCCGTCCTTCCGGTCTTGGTCATGTTGCACCAAAGTAGCAACCTTTGCCTGATGCCTCGGTACTCCTCGCCTGCGCTAGCTTCCTTAGCACGAAAAAGGAAACTATGACGCTGCGCGCGCTGGCGCCCGCCTGGTGTCAATCGTCATGGCTCATGTCACGAGAGCCTCGTGAGGTTCTCCTTGCCTCGATATCTCCGCTCCTCGCGAGCCTGCTTGACTAGGCCACTCCAGAGGAGGCCTCGTATCGCCCTCCTCACGAGGCTTGGCCCCTCGCGAGGGTCTTGGTTGCCTTGTTGATGAAGATGGCCGTACGGCCTGCTGACTTGGCCACGCAGCGGGCCACAGGCAGGCAAGTCTGGGGACCCCCGTTCCCAGGACCCTGACAGTAGCCCCCGGGCCCAAGGTGCGCTCGGGCTTGGCTTCGCGGCAAAGCCAAGGGCCAAGTATGGAGCGCCATGGGCCCCAAAAGCCTGTGGCCTCAATTGACGCGTGGTGGTTGATTGGACGTGGGCGTCTCCGCTTCCCCACGCCGCCCTCGAATCCGCCTGGCTATGCGGCCCCGCCTCCTACACATTTATTCTTCCTTCTCCACGTCTGGCTCTTCCAATCTCTCTGCTTCCTCGATGCCCTGCTCCGCCTTCTCAAGCCGACCTGTGCTCCGCCCGCTTCACCGCCATGGCGCCGTAACAAGCCGAAAAGGGGAAGAAACCTCTGTTCTCGCCAACTGCGCCTCCATCCTTCGAGCCGGTGCTCGGCCGGCCTCGGGTGCTCAACGACGAGGCCATGGAAAAGGTGCTCCCCATGCCTGCTTCCAGTTTCAACGAGTGGGGAGAGACGCCGGCTTGGCCCGCATCTCGCTCCAGCATGGCTCGGGCGGTTACCGAGGTTCCGATCTTCATTGATGCCCTATGGGCTGGCCTGATTCCTCCCTTCTCCGCCTTCTTCAATGCGGTGCTCGAGCACTATCAGATCCACATGCTCCATCTCGATCCTCAGGCTGTGACCCTTATTGCCATCTTCGCCTTCGTGTGCAAGGCCATGGTGGGCATCGCCCCCTCCATGGCACTCCTCTGCCACTTCTTCTCGTTGCATCTCACCGGTCCCCGGCAGAGCTCAAGGTGCGTGGGCTTCTAGGCCGTGGCTGCAATAGCAGGCATGGGGATCGACTTCGAGCTCCCTTCATCAACGAGTGAATTCCGTACACGATGGGTGGTTGTTGACGCCGGCGTGCTCAACCCTCTGCTCCAAGCTCCGGTGGGGCCTGCCATTCCAAACTCTGCTGGGGTCATCAGAAGCTCACGAGCCCCTGTCTTGCCCCTATCTGGGCTAGGATGAGGTGGTTGAAGGACCTTGGCGTGACTACGCCCATGGTGGTGAGGGAGTTCGTCAGGCGTCGAGTTGCTCCACTTCAGCGCCAGTCTCGCCCGATGTGGGACTTGCTCAGCAGACATGACAACATGAGGTTTCAGGAGGAGGGCTTCCTCTTACTGCGCGGTAAACAGTGCTCACGGTCCTATCAGGTGTCCCTCTGCCGGATGAGATGCCCAGGAACAGCTGCATGTTGAACCGCTGCGAGAACAAAGTCACATTTACCGCGAACATGCCTTCCTTTGATGAGTGGGGGCCGTGCCCAATCAGCTTGGTGGGGCCCCGTGAGAATCCCGTCATCATGGTCCCCTTCTTCACCGCCGGTGCCGAGCTCGCCCCAGGTGACGGTGCGGGGGAGCAAGCCGCAGCGGGGGCCTGAGGCTCAGGTGCTGAGGAGCACATGCCGGGTTGTGATGCGGGGGCGTCGTCCCTCCTGAGGCGTCGGTTGCGGAGGAGATGCGGCAGTCGGCTCCCGAGGTTGAGGCTCCAGGAGCCTCGGGAGGTCGTAGTGGGAAGGAGCTGAGCTGTTCGCCACAGCCGGGCTCCCCTCAGGCCATACCTCTTGGCTCTTTTTCGGCTCCGCCGCGCACTGGCCGTCACGTCCAGCGGTTCGGTCGCCTTTGTGTGGACTTCGAGGAGCTCCGCAAGAGGAAGGGATCCCCAGCGGTAGCAACGTCTTTGGGCCATTGAAGAGACGGAAGTACATCGCTATTGACGCGTAAGTATCTTGTTGCCGTGGCTTTTTGCATGTGGTCCTCTTATCCTAATGCCTGTCCTCCAGGGCTCCTTCTGCTGAAGCTGTTACGTCTCCCGAGAGGCGGCCTCCTCCTTTATCAACTCCCCCGTCAGCATTGAGCGTTCCTGGCCTGCTTGCCGCCCCTGGAGCAGGGTCGGTCGGAGGAGCGTCCCCGCCTTCAGGACATGCTGAGTCCGTGGTTTGGCCGCCCCTCGCCCACGGTCTGGCGTGGAGCCTGGCGGGTGTGCCCAAGACTCCTCCTCTGCTCATGAGCAGTCGCTGGCTGACCTCGATCTTCGGTTCCTCTTCAAGCAGCGAGCCTCAATCAGCTTGGGCTCCTCGCGAGGATGGGCTGACGTTAGGCACGACGCCAGCCCCCAGCCCCCAACCGGGAGGTGGCGCGCCACTTGATGCTCCACCCGCAGCCCCCGAGGTGGAGCACGAGGCGGGTCGAGCGTTCGGGCTTGAGCGCAGGCACAGCGTAGTCCGTCACAAGCTCTTCTAAGAGGCGATGGGTGCGATGAGCCTCCTTGGTGAAGAGCTTGCTGGTATCGATTCGCGCCTTGAGGCTGAAGGTCTTCGGTTGGTGGAGGAGCCGCGCAAGCTGCGGGTGGCCATCAACCTTGGTCGCTATCAGCGCGACCTCGAGAACGCGAAGGCCGAGGCATCCCTCAAGATTTCCAATGAGGCCCGCTCGCGATCTTGGGAAGAAGCTCGTGAGGCCGATCGCCGCCGCGAGGCTGCGGAGGAGTGCGCGTGGGGACTTCAGGCCTGGAGCGCGTCCCTTGAGCAGCAGGTGGAGGTGTGTGGGGCCGCTCTTGCATTACTGAGGGGGATGCTTGCGGAGGAAGAGGAGGTCCGGCAGCGCGAGGAGACGCTAGCCTTGGAAGCCGTGGAGCGCAGCCTCGAGCTCGAGCGACTGGAGACGAGGGAGCGTCAAGTTGCTCAAGCATAAGATGCCGGCAGGGCCCGCGAAGCCAGAGTCGAGGAGGAGATCGATCGCCGGGTGGCCGAGGTTCGCACAGATCTGGAGGGCAGGTACGACTTGAAGCTGAAGCTCGCCAGTCTGGAGGGTATGGGCAGGGCCGCCGCCCTTAGGACCAGGTTGGACGAGGCCGAGAGGCGTGCGGAGGACACAACCGCTGCCCTGGTTACAGCGCAGGCGGACTTGGCCTCCGCCCGCGCCAAGCTGCTTTCCCTCCGGCAACGAGTTGATGACGTCGGGGCCGTCGCACGGCAAAACAGGGAGGAAGTGCTCCAACGCCGAACGTTGGAGCGCGAGGATGCTCCTATGCTTCAAGACCTTCGGAACAAGGCCAACACCGCCCTGGGTTACATCTGCGATGAGAACGCCCTGGCCCCTCACTCGAATGACTATGCCAGCCACCTGATCTTCTTCACCAAGGTGGTGACGCACTTGGAGGCTCAATCTGCCAGAGCTCGACAGCTTGTGGAGCAGAGGGGTCGTGGCCTGCTTCAGCGCGCCTTCTCCTGTGTCTTTAGCCACCTTCTGAATGCTGACCCCAACTTTGACTTCGACACCGCCATTGCCCCCGTACCCACGACCGTCCGGGGCAACCTGGCGCGTTGGGTAGAGGACCATGTCGACGCGTTGGTCAGGGCCTTCACCTTGGAGGGTGACACGGTGGTGGTCATCATAGACGAAGGTGACGTGGTCAACGACGATGATGGGGGCGTCGCCGATGGCAGCGATGATACCACCGAAGATGACGACGACGCGAGTGACGCGTCCGCGAGTGATGTAGCGAGTGATATCTCTGGCTGATGTCATGTTCTCCTGTTTTTGCATCCTGCACGCAAAACTCGGGCGCAGCCCTTGGAAGACTTTGTAAGAGCATTTTGAGAGGGGGAGCCCCTCGTGTAAGCAAATTGCAGTTTTTACTTTCCTATGCGATGTGGGTATGTGTCCTCGTGAGCTCATGAAGCTGGGGGTGAGCTCCCCGACGTGCTTTACCTTAGTCAGCGCCAGCTCAGGGCTGGGTCGTGAGGCGATGAGTTCCAGAGAATCCTGCGAAGCTTATCGCCCCGTTTGAGGGGGAACCGTAAGAGGTGAGCACCAGGTGCAGTGCTAGCGCATGCTTGACGAGCGTGCGCTTTGCGCGGTCCGGCTCGTGAGGAGCTTCATGAGGGAAAGGCGATGGGCATGAGTCCCAAACCAAACAAGATCCAGAAGGCAAGAAACGGCTCGAACGAGAAAAGGCACCCCCCGCACGCATCGATAAAAATTCAGCTTCAACTCAAGTCCAGATCCAGAAAGCAAAGCCACAGAAAGAGAGATCCAAAGCAAAAGGCCGCGTCCGGCATCTAGTCTAGTCTTCGGGTCTTCAAGTCTTCTCACCAGTGCGGAGGTAAGTGCTGCCACTAGGCGTGGGAGGGAGCCCCAGGGCCTGAGGCCGGCGCTCCTGAGACTTCGGGGCGTGTACAACCCCAACTCATTATTACGTGAGAGTGTCACGGGCGGCGAGCTTCACAGGCACTGGGCCTTCTTCGCAGGTATCGGCCTTGCTTCATATCGCTAGACGAGGGCCCCGCCTTGCGCAACCCTTGACCTCCTTTGAGCCGACCGGTCACCAGGACGACACAAAAGAGGGAAAGGGGACGCCAGCGGTTCCCTCGGCGACCACGGGTCCTCTACCGGGGGGAAGGGTTGTCGAAGCCATCCCGACAGAGGGCCTACCTCCGGATGCCCCCTGGTTTCACGCGCCTTGGGGAGGGGCCTGGCTCCCAACCCCTCTCCTGCAGCCCCCAACGTGATCCTCCCACTACCAGGGGGCTATCGAGCTGGGGTTGCCTGCCGCCGCGGTGACCTGCTCCTCCTGCGACTCATGGTTAGCGTAAGCTTGCTCCTGAGGGATTAGGGGTACCCTGTAGTGGTCGTCGCACACGTGGCCGTGGTGGTTCCCCGGCAGCTCCTGGAAGGCTTCGGCTCCTAGAGTCCTTCTTCCCAATCTTCTCCAACGAACGAGCCCGGGCCGTCCTCCAGTGTGTACTCATGGTCCGTCATGCAGGGCACGTAGGCTTCCGGGGCTGTTACCCCGAATACCTCGCCGTGGTACCCCACACTCCATGTCGCTCGACCCATCGTGGCATCCTGGGGGTGATAGCGTGGCATCCCACTCGGGCCATGAAAGGTGACGCCTGTGCCCATGCTTGTTGCGGGCGGGGCAGGAGCGGTAGAGCCCTTGGCGCCACTGGCCATGCCGGTGTTGACGAAGCCCCCTAGCGCACTCAACGGCGCGTGGTGGCGGCGTGGCCCGCCAAAGATCCCCGTAGCGGCCTGAGGAGGAAGATGATGGCAGAAGGGCGGGGCTCCCGAGGCTGCCGCGTCCAGCAACTCGGCGACGCGCTCCAGCAGCGTGTCCCGACCGCTTTCCATCATCCGGCACCACAGCAACTCCCTTGCCATGGTAAGTGTTGCCCGCGTGTTTGCTTGCTCCCGTCGTGAGTGCGGCACCGTCGCCGCGACGTGGCTTGCTGCTCTGGCAGCGACTCGTACTTGTCGTGGAGTGAGGGTAGCCGACGCCCCGCCGCGTCGCCCGCGCCCTGCAAGATTGGGTGGCGCTCGGGCCGCCTGGAGTGCGGGGTTGAGGTCTTCATAGGGGGCGGCGACGACCGGGCTGGCCAGGCTGCCCAGCGGTCGAGGTCAGCTCTTGGGTCGTCGGACATCGCGGCTGCGGTGTGTCTGCAAGTCGATTGTCAGAGAAGAAGCTCCGGCGCACCCCTACCTGGCGCGCCAAATGTCGGATGTGGGGTTCCGGGAAACCCTTAAGGTTTGAACACTAGGGTGCATGCGAAGTCTTTTCCTCCCACCGATCTACACCCTAGCTCGCTAAGATCTCGTGGACGAACTCGACGAACTCGCAACACAGAAAGACACAGGACTTATACTGGTTCGGGCCACCGTTGTGGTGTAAGATCCTACTCCAGTGTGGTGGTGGTGGATTGCCTCTTAGGCTGATGATGAACAATACAAGGGGAAGAACAATCTCCTGAGGTTGAGGTGTTCTTGTGCGTGGCTAACTTGTATGGGTGAGAGAGCGATCTAAGATGCCATCCTTTGCCCCTGATGATGGCTAGTCCTACTTGTAGAGGCCCTGGACCTCATCCCAAATATTGAGCGGGAAGGGAGCCCACAACGGCGGGCTAATTTGAAGGGGGACAACTAGTACAAGCTATCCTGACAAAAGGTGGTATGCGCCTATGGAAGGCTCTGGTGGTGACGCCGTCTTGGGCTCCACGATGACCTCCGTCTTGCCGTCCTTCCGGTCTTGGTCTTGTTGCACCAAAGTAGCAACTTTTGCCTAATGCCTCGACACTCCTCGCCTGCGCTAGCTTCCTTAGCACCAAATAGGAAACAAGGAGGCTGTGCGCGCTGGCGCCCGCCTGGCGCCCGCCTGGTGTCGATCGTCATGGCTCACGTCACGAGAGCCTCATGAGGTTCGCCTTGCCTTGATATCTCCGCTCCTCGCGAGCCTGCTTGACTAGGCCGCTCCATAGGAGGCCTCGTGTCGCCCTCCTCACGAGGCTTGGCCCCTCACGAGGGTCTTGGATGCCTTGTTGATGAAGATGGGTCATACGGCCTACTGACTTGGCCACGCAGCGGGCCACAGGCAGGCAACTCTGGGGACCCCCATTCCCGGGATGCCGACACGAGGGAGATTATATTTGGGCTTCTTATTCTCTTCACTTTGCTTATCCTTCGAGCTTCGCTCGAAGAGCCCCTCAACAATCTCTTCATCATTTCTTCTCAAAAATTTCTGAAATTTTTAGTGACCCAAAATAAAAGTGAACAAACTCAACAAGATTGATAGCAACTACTCCCACAAGTGCCTAGAGGCCATATCATGCATTAGAACTACTTTTGACCACATAAATTGGACATGCAAGCTCAAGAACAGGGTCACCTAAGCAGCAAAGATTTGCAACAAATAAAGCACTAGAACAAAAACTAATTGGACCATCGGAGGAGTCACATACCGAAGAACAATCCCCCAAAGCAGTTTTGTGAATGGAGCTTTGAGCAAGGAGATCGAAAATGGCAGCAAGATGAGCTAGAACTCGGGTTTGAGCTGGTGGATGATTTTTTCTAGAGGAAGACGAAGTGTGTGGGTGCAAGAATAAGTGGAGGGGGCCCACGTGGGGTCCATGAGGCAGGGGGCACGCCCTAGAACCTCGTGGTCAGGTGGTAAGGGCCCCTGGGGTTCTTAGTGCCAATAATTCTTAAATATTCTAGAAAAAAATCGTTTAAAATTTTCAGGACATTTGGAGAACATTTATTTTCGGGGAATTTTTTTATTGCAAGGATAATTCAGAAAACAGACAGAAAATGCTATTTTTGCTTTATTTAATCTAAATAACAGAAAGTAAAAGGAGGGTATAGAGAGTTGTGCTTCCAAACTTCATCTATCTCATGCTCATCAAAAGGAATCCACTAACAAGGTTGATCAAGTCTTGTTAACAAACTCTTTTCGAATAACATGAAACCGGAGAATTTTCGAATAACACTAAGTTACCTCAACGGGGATATGCATGTCTGATACGTCTACAACGTATCTACAATTTTTGATTGTTCCATGCTATTATATATGCTGTTTTGGATGTTTAATGGGCTTTATTATACACTTTTATATTATTTTTGGGACTAACCTATTAACCCAAGGCCGAGTGCAAATTGTTGTTTTTTTGCCTATTTCAGTGTTTCGCAGAAAAGGAATATCAAACGAGTCCAAACGGAATGAAACCTTCGGGGACGTGATTTTTGGAACAAAAGTGATCCAGAGGACTTGGAGTGGACGTCAAGAAAAAACCGAGGAGGCCACGAGGCAGTGGGGCGCGCCCTCCCCCCTCATGGGCCCCTCGTGGCTCAACCGACCTACTTCTTCCTCCTATATATACTCATATACCCTAAAAACATCCAGGAGCACCACGAAACCCTATTTCCACCACCGCAACCTTCCCAAGAGATCCCATCTTGGGGCCTTTTTCGGAGCTCCGCCGGAGGGGCATCGATCACGAAGGGCGTCTACATCAACTCCATGGCCCCTCTGATGATGTGTGAGTAGTTTACTTCAGACCTTCGGGTCCATAGTTATTAGCTAGATGGCTTCTTCTCTCTCTTTGGATCTCAATACAAAGTTCTCCTCGATCTTCTTGGAGATCTATTCGATGTAACTCTTTTTGCGGTGTGTTTGTCGAGATCCGATGAATTGTGGGTTTGTGATCAAGTCTATCAATGAACAATATTTGATTCTTCTATGAAATCTTTTATGTATGATTGGTTATCTTTGCAAGTCTCTTCGAATTATCAGTTTTGTTTGGCCTACTAGATTGATCTTTCTTGCAATGGGAGAAGTGTTTATCTTTGGGTTCAATCTTGCGGTGCTCGACCCGAGTGACAGAAAGGGAAACGACACATATTGTATTGTTGCCATCGAGGATAAAAAGATGGGGTTTATATCATGTTGCTTGAGTTTATCCCTCTACATCATGTCATCTTACCTAATGCGTTACTTTGTTCTTATGAACTTAATACTCTAGATGCATGCTGGATAGCGGTTGATGTGTGGAGTAATAGTAGTAGATGCAGGCAGGAGCCGGTCTACTTGTCACGAACGTGATGCCTATATACATGATCATGCCTAGATATTCTCATAATTATTTGCTTTTCCATCAATTGCTCGACAGTAATTTGTTCACCCACTGTAATCCTTATGCTATCTTGAGAGAAGCCACTAGTGAAACATATGGCCGCCAGGTCTATTCTCCATTATATTAATCTTCCATAAACAAGCTATTTCAATTACCTTTTATTTTGCAATCTTTACTTTTAATCTTTATCATAAAAATACCAAAAATATTATCTTATCATCTCTATCAGATCTCACACTCGTAAGTGACCGTGAAGGGATTGACAACCCCTTTATCGCGTTGGTTGTGAGGTTCTTATTTGTTTGTGTAGGTACGAGGGACTTGCGTGTGGCATCCTACTGGATTGATACCTTGGTTCTCAAAAAATGAGGGAAATACTTACGCTACTTTGCTGCATCACCCTTCCTCTTCAAGGGAAAACCAACGCAGTGCTCAAGAGGTAGCAAGAAGGATTTCTGGCGCCATTGTCGGGGAGTCTACGCACAAGTCAAGACATACCAAGTACCCATCACAAACTATTATCCCTCGCATTACATTATTTGCCATTTGCCTCTCATTTTCCTCTCCCCCACTTCACCCTTGCCGTTTTATTCGCCCTCTTTTTCTGTCCCCCTTCTCTTTTCTAGTTCGTCTCTTTTTGCTTGTTTTTTGCTTGCTTGTGTGTTGGATTGTTTTCTGCGATGGCCTTACCAAAAAGTTTTGATCCTCACCTTAGAAGGTTGGAAGAAATTGAAAACAAGGTTAGAAGTTTTATGTCCTTGCGGTTTGAGCATAATAATTTCTTCAGAAACGAGATTAAAGAACGAAAAAGTTTTATAGGGTACATGAATAAAGAGCTCGATGATATGTCTAAAGAATTTTATGGTTTGAAATCTCAGTTCGCTCATCTTGAAAACTTAATAGCCCAAATTTTGGATAAGTAGGCCACCTTAGTTAATAAGATGGCCGCCAAACCGGAAGAACTTGATGGTAAGAATGATGAAGATCTAAAAGTTATTGATGTGTCCCCTATTAAATCTTTGTTTTGCAATATGAATCTTGATAATGACGGCACTGGAGATGAGTCAACTTTAGTTAGAAGGCGTCCCAATGATTCGGAGTTTTTAGATCTTAATGCAAAAATTGATAAAAGTGGGATGGGAGAGGTCAAAACTTTAAATAGAAATGAACCCACTATCTTGGATTTCAAGGAATTTAATTATGATAATTGTTCTTTAATAGATTGTATTTCCTTGTTGCAATCCGTGCTAAATTCTCCGCATGCTTATAGTCAAAACAAAGCTTTTACTAAACATATCATTGATGCTTTAATGCAATCTTATGAAGAAAAGCTTGAATTGGAAGTTTCTATCCCTAGAAAACTCATGATGAGTGGGAACCTACTATTAAAATTAATATTAAAGATCATGAATGTTATGCTTTATGTGATTTGGGTGCTAGTGTTTCCACGATTCCTAAAACTTTGTGTGATTGGCTAGGTTTCCGTGAATTTGATAATTGTTCTTTAAAGTTGCATCTTGCGGATTCCACCATTAAGAAACCTATGGGAAGAATTAATGATGTTATTATTGTTGCAAATAGGAATTATGTGCCCGTAGATTTCATTGTTCTTGATATTGATTGCAATCCTTCATGTCCTATTATCCTTGGTAGACCTTTTCTTAGAACGATTGGTGCAATTATTGATATGAAAGAAGGGAATATTAGATTCCAATTTCCGTTAAGGAAGGGCATGGAACACTTTCTTAGAAATAAAATTAAATTACCTTATGAATCTATTATGAGAGCCACTTATGAATTGCATACCAAAGATGGCAATACCTAGATCTATCCTTGCTTTTATGCCTAGCTAGGGGTGTTAAACGATAGCGCTTGTTGGGAGGCAACCCAATTTTATTTTTGTTTCTTGCTTTTTGATTGTATTTAGTAATAAATAATTCATACAGCCTCTGTTTAGATGTGGTTTATGCTTTTAATTAGTGTTTGTGTCAAGTAGAACCTTTGGGAAGACTTGGGGAAAGTCTTTGTGATCTTGCTGTAAAAAAGAGAAACTTTAGCGCTCACGAGATTTGCTGCCATTTTTTACTGGAGAGCTCTATTTAGTTAATTATTTTTGAATATGATTAATATATAAATTCCTCACGTCCAGAAATTTATTTTAGAATTTTTGGGGTTACATACGTATTCGAAACCTACAGATTACTACAGACTGTTCTGTTTTTGACAGATTCTGTTTTTCGTGTGTTGTTTGCTTATTTTGATGAATCTATGGCTAGTAATAGAGTTTATGAACCATACAAAAGTTGCAATACAGTAGTTTTAACACCAATATAAATAAGGAATGAGTTCATTACAGTACCTTGAAGTGGTGGTTTGTTTACTTTTACTAAAGGAGCTCACGAGATTTTCTTTTAAGTTTTGTGTTGTGAAGTTTTCAAGTTTTGGGTAAGATTTGATGGATTATGGAACAAGGAGAGGCAATAGCCTAATATTGGGGATTCCCAAGGCACCCCAAGGTAAAATCCAAGGACAACCAAAAGCCTAAGCTTGGGGATGCCCCGAAAGGCATCCCCTCTTTCGTCTTCGTCCATCGGTAACTTTACTTGGAGCTATCTTTTTATTCACCACATGATATGTGTTTTCTTGGAGCGCCTTTTATGATTTGAGTCTTTGCTTTTTATTTTACCACAATCATCCTTGTTGTACACACCTTTTGGAAGAGACACACATGAATTGGAATTTATTAGAATACTCTATGTGCTTCACTTATATCTTTTGAGTTGGATAATTTTGCTCTAGTGCTTCGCTTATATCTTTTAGAGCACGGCGGTGGTTCTATTTTATAGAAATAATTGATCTCTCATGCTTCACTTATATTATTTTGAGAGTCTTTTAGAACAGCATGGTAATTTGTTTTGGTTATAAATTTTAAATACTAAGAGAAGTTGGATGCTTGAAAGTTCTTTTGAGATATAAAGGTGGTAATATTAGAGGTGTGCTTGTTGAGTAATTGTGAAATTGAGAAATACTTGTGTTGAAATTTGCAAGTCCCATAGCATGCACGTATGGTAAACATTGTGTGACAAATTTGAAGCATGAGGTGTTCTTTGATTGCTTTCCTTATGAGTGGCGGTCGGGGACGAGTGATGGTCTTTTCCTACCAATCTACCCCCCTAGGCGCGTGCGTGTAGTGCTTGGTTTTGATGACTTGTAGATTTTTGCAATAAGTATGTGAGTTATTTATGACTAATGTTGAGTCCATGGATTATACGCAATCTCACCCTTCCATCATTGCTAGCCTCTTTGGTACCATGCATTGCCCTTTCTCACCTTGAGAGTTGGTGCAAACTTCGCCGGTGCATCCAAACCCCGTGATATGATACGCTCTATCACACATAAGCCTCCTTATATATTCCCCAAAACAACCACCATACCTACCTATTATGGCATTTCCATAGCCATTCCGAGATATATTGCCATGCAACTTTCCATCGTTCCATTTATTATGACACGCATCATCATTGTCATATTGCCTTGCATGATCATGTAGTTGACATCGTATTTGTGGCAAAGACACCATGCTTACTTTTTCATACATGTCACTCTTGATTCATCGCAATCCCGGTACACCGCCGGAGGCATTCACATAGAGTCATATGCTGTTCTAAGTATCGAGTTGTAATTCTTGAGTTGTAAATAAATAAAAGTGTGATGATCATCATTAGAGAATTGTCCCATGTGAGGAAAGGATGATGGAGACTATGATTCCCCACAAGTCGAGATGAGACTCTAGACGAAAAAAGGCCATAAAAATAAGAGAAAAGAAGGCCCAAATAAAAAATGAGAGAAAAAGAGAGAAGGGACAATGTTACTATCCTTTTTCCACACTTGTGCTTCAAAGTAGCACCATGATCTTCATGATAGAGAGTCTCTTATTTTGTCACTTTCATATACTAGTGGGAATTTTTCATTATAGAACTTGGCTTGTATATTCCAATGACGGGCTTCCTCAAATGCCCTAGGTCTTCGTGAGCAAGCAAGTTGGATGCACACTCACTTAGTTTCTTTGATGAGCTTTCATATGTTTATAGCTCTAGTGCATCCGTTGCATGGCAATCCCTACTCCTTGCATTGACATCAATCAGTGGGCATCTCCATAGCCCATTGATTAGCCACGTCAATGTGGGATTTTCTCCCTTTTTGTCTTCTCACACAACCTCATTCATTATATTCTATTTCCACCCATAGTGCTATGTCCATGGCTCGCGCTCATATATTGTGTAGAAGTTGAAAGAGTTTAAAAAGGCTAAGTATGAAACAATTGCTTGTCTTGTCATCGGGGTTGTGCATGATGAGAGCATTTTGTGTGACGAAAATGAAGCATGGCCAAACTATATGATTTTGTAGGGATAAGCTTTCTTTGGCTATGTTATTTTGATAAGACATAATTGCTTGGTTAGCATACTTGGAGTATTATTATTTTTATGTCAACATTAAACTTTTATCTTGAATCTTTCGGATCTGAACATTCATGCCACAATAGAGAAAATTACATTGAAGAATATGCTAGAAAGCATTTCACATCAAAAATTCTGTTTTTATCATTTACCTACTCAAGGACGAGCAGGAATTAAGCTGGGGATACTTGATACGTCTCCAACATATCTACATTTTTTTATTGTTCCATGCTATTATATATGCTGTTTTGGATGTTTAATGGGCTTTATTATACACTTTTATATTATTTTTGGGACTAACCTATTAACCCAAGGCCCAATGCAAATTGCTATTTTTTTCCTATTTCAGTGTTTCGCAGAAAAGGAATATCAAATGGAGTCCAAACGGAATGAAACCTTCGGGAACGTGATTTTTGGAACAAACGTGATCCAGAGGACTTGGAGTGGACGTCAAGAAACAACCAAGGAGGCCACGAGGCAGGGGGGCGTGCCTACCCCCCTGGGTGCGCCCTCCCCCCTCGTGGCTCAGCCGACCTACTTCTTCCTCCTATATATACTCATATACCCTGAAAACATCCAAGAGCACCATGAAACCCTATTTCCACCACCACAACCTTCTGTACCCAAGAGATCCCATCTTGGGGCCTTTTCCGGAGCTCCACCGGAGGGGGCATCAATCACAGAGGGCCTCTACATCAACTCCATGGCCCCTCCGATGATGTGTGAGTAGTTTACTTCAGACCTTCGGGTCCATAGTTATTAGCTAGATGGCTTCTTCTCTCTCTTTGGATCTCAATACAAAGTTCTCCTCGATCTTCTTGGAGATCTATTCGATGTAACTCTTTTTGCGGTGTGTTTGTCGAGATCCGATGAATTGTGGGTTTGTGATCAAGTCTATCGATGAACAATATTTGATTCTTCTCTGAAATCTTTTATGTATGATTGGTTGTCTTTGCAAGTCTCTTCGAATTATCAGTTTGTTTGGCCTACTAGATTGATCTTTCTTGCAATGGGAGAAGTGTTTATCTTTGGGTTCAATCTTGCGATGCTCGATCCCAGTGACAGAAAGGGAAACGACACGTATTGTATTGTTGCCATCGAGGATAAAAAGATGGGGTTTATATCACATTGCTTGAGTTTATCCCTCTACATCATGTCATCTTACCTAATGCGTTACTCTGTTCTTATGAACTTAATACTCTAGATGCATGCTGGATAGCGGTCGATGTGTGGAGTAATAGTAGTAGATGCAGGCAGGCGTCGGTCTACTTGTCACGAACGTGACGCCTATATACATGATCATGCCTAGATATTCTCATAATTATTCGCTTTTCCATCAATTGCTCGACAGTGATTTGTTCACCCACCGTAATACTTATACTATCTTGAGAGAATCTAGTAGTGAAACCTATGGCCCCCGGGTCTATTCTCCATTATATCAATCTTCCGTCAACAAGCTATTTCAATTACCTTTTATTTTGCAATCTTTTCTTTTAATCTTTATCACAAAAATACCAAAAATATTATCTTATCATCTCTATCAGATCTCACTCTCGTAAGTGACCGTGAAGGGATTGACAACCCCTTTATTGCGTTGGTTGCGAGGTTCTTATTTGTTTGTGTAGGTACGAGGGACTTGCGTGTGGCCTCCTACTAGATTGATACATTGGTTCTCAAAAACTGAGGGAAATACTTACGCTACTTTGCTACATCACCCTTTCCTCTTCAAGGGAAAACCAACACAGTGCTCAAGAGGTAGCAACGTCCCCAACAATAAGAATATCATATTTCTTCTTGGCAGTAGGAAGAGGGAATTCAAAACCTCCAATAGTAATTGTTGAAATTTTTCCAATAGAATTAATAATGTGGACTTGAGGTTGTTTCCTCGAAAAGTGTACCATATGCTCATTAGCATTAACATGAAGAGTGGCATTGCCTTTGTTGCAATCGATAACAACCCCTGCAGTATTCAAAAATGGTCTACCAAGAATAATAGACATACTATCGTCCTTAGGAATATCAAGAATAACAAAGTGCGTTAAAATAGTAACGTTTGCAACCACAATAGGCACATCCTCACAAATACCGACAGGTATAGTAGTTGATTTATCAGCCATTTGCAAAGATATTTCAGTAGGTGTCAACTTATTCAAATCAAGTCTACGATATAAAGAGAGAGACATAACACTAACACCGGCTCCAAGATCACATAAAGCAGTTTTTAACATAGTTTCTTTTAATGGAGCATGGTATAGTTGGTACTCCGGGATCTCCTAGTTTCTTTGGTATTCCACCCTTAAAATTATAATTAGCAAGCATGGTGGAAATTTCAGCTTCCGGTATCTTTATTTTATTTGTAATGATATCTTTCATGTACTTAGCATAAGGATTCATTTTAAGCATATCAGTCAAATTCATATGCAAAAATATAGGTCTAATCATTTCAGCAAAGCGCTCGAAATCCTCCTCATCCTTTTTCTTGGATGGTTTAGGAGGAAAAGGCATGGGTTTCTAAACCCATGGTTCTCTTTCTTTACCATGTTTCCTAGCAACAAAGTCTCTCTTATCATAACGTTGATTCTTTGATTGTGGGTTATCAAGATCAACAGCAGGTTCCATCTCTACATCATTGTCATTGCTAGGTTGAGCATCAATATGACCATCATCATTAACATTACACTAGGTTCATGTTCATTACTAGATTGTGTTTCAGCATCAGAAATAGAAATATCATTGGGATTCTCAGGTGTGTGAACAACAGGTTCACTAGAAGCATGTAAAGTACTATCATTTTTTCTTTTTCTTCTTCTTACAAGAACTAGGTGCATCAACATTAGTTCTTTGAGAATCTTGCTCAATTCTCTTAGGGTGGCCCTCAGGATACAAAGGTTACTGAGTCATTTTACCCCCTCTAGTCACAACTCTAAAAACATTTTCATTTTTCTTATTATCTAATTCATTGAGCAAATCATTCTGAGCTTTAAGTACTTGTTCTACTTGAGTGGTAACCATAGAAGCATGTTTACTAATAAGTTTAAGTTCACCTTTAACTCTAGACATATAATCACTCAAGTGTTCAATCATATAAGCATTACGTTTCAATTGTCTACCAACATTGGCATTGAAGTTTTCTTGTTTAACAATAAAATTATCAAACTCATCCAAGCATGTATTTATTCAATAGGTGGTAAATTCTTAACATCTTCAGCTTTAATACCTTTTTCTTTCATAGATTTCTTTGCCTCTTGCATATCTTCAGGACTGAGAAATAGAATACTCCTTTTCTTTGGAGTTGGCTTAGGAGTTGGTTCGGGAAGTGTCCAATCATTTTCATTACTCAACATATTATTCAATAGCAATTCAGCTTGATCAACAGTTCTTTCCCTGAAAACACAACCAGCCCAACTATTCAGGTGGTCTCTGGAAGCATTGGTTAGTCCATTATAAAAGATATCAAGTATTTTATTTTTCTTGAGAGGATGATCAGGCAAAGCATTAAGTAATCGGAGAAGCCTCCCCCAAGCTTGCGGGGGACTCTCTTCTTCAATTTGCACAAAATTATATATTTCCCTTAAGGCAGCTTGTTTCTTATGAGCGGGGAAATATTTAGCAGAGAAGTAATAAATCATATCCTGGGGACTACTCACACAACCAAGATCAAGAGAATTAAACCATGTTTTCGCATCACCCTTTAATGAGAACGAAAATAACTTAAGGATATAGTAGTAACGAATTTTCTCCTCATTACTGAACAGGGTGGCTATATCACTCAATTTAGCAAGATGTGCCACAACAGTTTCAGATTCATAGCCATAAAAAGGATCAGATTCAACCAAAGTAATTAACTCAGGATCGATAGAGAAATCATAATCCTTATCGGAAATATAGATAGGTGAAGTAGCAAAAGCAGGGTCATATTTCATTCTAGCATTCAAGGATTTTTCTTTCAGTTTAGCTAACAATTTCTTAAGATCATATCTATCATTGCAAGCTAAAAAGTCTCTAGCAGTTTCTTCATCCATAACATAACCTTCAGGCACAACAGGCAATTCATATCTAGGGGGAGAATCTTCATCATCACTTTCATCAATATTATCAGTTTCAATTATTTCATTCTCTCTAAACCTAGCAAGTTGTTCATCAAGTAATTCACCTAATGGCACAGTATTATCAAGCATAGAAGTAGTTTCATCACAAGTATCATGCAAAGCAGAAGTGGCATCATCAATAACATGCGACATACCAGAATCAATAGCAGGAGTAGGTGTCGCAAATTTACTCATAACAGAAGGTGAATCCATTGCAGAGCTAGATGGTAGTTCCTTACCTCCCTTTGTACTTGAGGGGAAAATCTTGGTTCTTTCATCTTTCAAGTTCCTCATTGTGATCAACAGATATAAATCCCAAGTGACTCAAAGGATAGAGCTATGCTCCCCGGCAACGACGGTAGAAAATAGTCTTGATAACCCACAAGTATAGGGGATCACAACAGTTTTGGAGGGTAGAGTATTCAACCCAAATTTGTTGATTCGACACAAGGGGAGCTAAAGAATATTCTCAAGTATTAACAGTTGAGTTGTCAATTCAACCGCACCTGAAAGACTTAATATTTGCAGAAAAGTATTTAGTAGCAAAGTAATATGGAAGTAACAGTAGCAGTGCCAAAAGTAATAGTATTGGTTTTGTAGTATTTGTAAGAGTAGCAACGGTAAAGTAACTAATGAAAGATCAATATGTGAAAAGCTCGTAGGCAATGGATCAGTGATGGATAATTATGTTAGATGCGATTCCTCATGCAACGGTTATAAAATAGGGTGACACAGAACTAGCTCCATTTCATCAATGTAATGTAGGCATGTATTCCGAATATAGTCATACGTGCTTATGGAAAAGAACTTGCATGACATCTTTTGTCCTACCCTCCTGTGGCAGCAGGGTCCTATTGGAAACTAAGGGATATTAAGGCCTCCTTTTAATAGAGTACTGGAACAAAGCATTAACACTTAGTGAATACATGAACTCCTCACACTATAGTCATCACCGGGAGTGGTCCTGATTATTGTCACTTCAGGGTTACTGGATCATAACACATAGTAGGTGACTATTGACTTGCAAAATAGGATCAAGAACTCACATATATTCATGAAAACATAATAGGTTCAGATCTGAAATCATGGCACTCGGGCCCTAGTGAGAAGCATTAAGCATAGCAAAGTCATAGCAACATCAATCTCAGAACATAATGGATACTAGGGATCAAACCCTAACAAAACTAACTAGATTACATGATAAATCTCATCCAACCCATCACCGTCCAACAAGCCTATGATGGAATTACTCACGCACGGCGGTGAGCATCATGAAATTGGTGATGGAGGAAGGTTGATGATGATGATGGTGACGGATTCCCCTCTCCGTAGCCCTGAACAGACTCCAGATCAGCCCTCTCGAGAGAGATTAGGGCTTGGTGGCGGCTCCGTATCATAAAACGTGATGAATCCTTCTCTCTGATTTTTTTCTCCCCGAACGTGAATATATAGAGTTGGAGTTGAGCTCAGTGGAGTCTCAGGGGGCCCATCAGACAGGGGGCGCACCCCAGGGGTGGGCGCGCCCCCACCCTCGTGGACAGGGTGTGGTCCCCTGGTGTTGATTCTTTCGTCAGTATTTTTTATACATTCCAAAAATATTCTCCATGAAGTTTCAGGTCATTCCGAGAACTTTTATTTCTGCACAAAAATAACACCATGGCAATTCTGCTGAAAGCCGCATCAGTCCGGGTTAGTTCCATTCAAATCATGCAAGTTACATTCCAAAATAAGGTCAAAAGTGTTTGGAAAAGTAGATACGATGGAGACGTATCACTTGACCCCCTGCGGTTTATAGAGTCCCGGCCGGTTCATAACAACGTGTCTGGCTCGGTGACCAAATACACATGCCTTACAATACAAGTCATACATATATGGCGGCTTACACCTATGGGCTTTAAGCCGCCTTTGGGCCTTGGGCTCTTAGCAAGTCATCTTCATGAACTGTCATCTTCAATACCTTCATGGGCTTTGTTATAATGAACCGCCGTTGGTATAACCCGGCCCCTCCTGGGCGGGTCATACCTAATAATTATATTGCCAACATTAGGCCCCAGGTTGATTTGGATTTATTCATGTCAATCTTCAACACTTAGGAAAAATCCTTCTTCACCTGTTCACACAAGATATTGTAACCTGCCATGACATCATCTCCTGGAATTTCGGAGACCCTCCATGACGTCATATGTTATTAATTTTGCACAATGCCCAGCATATCTTAATTGGATCCTTATCTTTAATATTAATCCTGAAAATGGAGGCGTTTGCGTTGTCACATATCCATTTTTTGGTCTCCTCGATTCCCGCGCATGTCAGTTATCCTTCCATCCTTATAAATAGGCTAGGGGTCCCTTTCTTTTCTCCCCCCTTGCCTCTTTGTCCCTTTCTTCTTCCTCACATCTCTGTGACGCACCTTCACGCATGAGCACCGCCACCGCCGAACTTGCCAGCTTCCTCGACTTCGGTCGCTGCATCTACCTGAACGAGACCAGAGCAGCCGCGGCATTTGAAGTTCTTCAGAGTTCATCCTTGTTCTTCGCTACAACTGGTAACTTTGATCCAAACTTAGCACTTCTATGGCACAGTGGCAGCCGTGATACTTGTTTTTGTTATTAGATCATCTCCTTCGCATAAGAGAAAAAACCCATCTGAACATATGAACTGCTCGAGCACTGTAATTCAGGTCAAAAGTATTTTTCATTATCCGAAGTATCCTAGATCCGAAATCCTAGCACCAATCTGTGAAACTTGTTTGCCTCAACACTTAGTAGAATTCACTCTTGACAGATCTTGAATATCATTGCTGTCATGGCGGCTTATACCATTGGTTTATAATTATCCATATATCATTAGGCCCCACTTAAGCCGCCAATCTGAATACATACTATAGCATTTACTTCTGGCTAAGTGAATTAACTTAAACCGGCAAATTTTCCTTTCTTTCAGGCTTCTTCTTTCACAATGCCACCGAAGACAGTTACCTCATATAATTGGGTTCCCTCAGTTGTTACTGAGAACATGCTCAAAGACTTTCTCAACATCGTCTATTTACCAGAAAAATATATCATGCATTGGCGCGCCCCCAAACCAAGCGAAGAAAGGCCTCACCCAAAGGATGATGAAGTCATCATTTTTACTGATCACATGAATTGGGGCATCTCACCGCCCGGATCAGAATTTTTTCAAGACATTCTCCACTTCTTTCAACTCCATCCTCAAGACATCGAACCCAACTCCGTTTCAAACATTTGCAATTTTCAAGTTTTCTGTGAAGTATACCTTCAAGAGGAACCCTGTGTTGAACTCTTTAGGGAATATTTTATTTGAACCGCCAAAATGAGTTTACGAACGGACCCAGCTTGGAACTTGGTGCAATCTCAATTCAACGAAGAAGAGGTGATATCTTCCCCTATGCTTGCTTGCCGAGTCACCCCAAAGATTGGAACCAGACATGGTTTTACTGCAAAGATAACTCTCCGGCTGATGAGAATCCACTGTCGGGTTATCGTGTCCAGCGTTTTGACCCAAAGCATCGTCTTCCCGAAAAACTTACCGGTGCTGAACGTGCAAAACTTGCCCCTACCATTGCAAAGGTCAAGGCTCTGCTGGGAAATGGGTTAGCTGGCATTGACTTGGTTTGGTGCTGGGTTTCATGGCGGATCATACCCTTGAGTCACCGGCCCGGTTTAATGTGTACTTACACGGGTGGTATAAAGGATCCACCGCGCCACAGCTCCGTGCATTTAACTGATGAGGCTATCAATGAAATGACAAAGACCCTTCTGAATGAAGATCCAAAAGACTACAGCAAAGTGGGTCTGAACCCTTTCTGCGCACTTAACCCGCCACCTGATGTGAGTCTCTAAGTTACTTACTTTTACCTCATCGTTCAAATATTCTATTAACTCAACTTTCATGACTATCACAGGCTGAATCTGAATTTTGGAAAAAGCAATATGACCATGAAGCTGCCAAAAAGGCCAGGGCTGCCAAGAGAGCCGCCAAGAAAACTATCAAGAAAAGCAAGAAGAAATTAACTGCTTCTGAGATGCTTGGGCCGAACGACAGTTCTGAGTCGGAAGTAGCCCTTGATTCCCTTGGCTCATTTTCAATCATCTTATTAACACTGATTATAATCAGGATGACATGGGGACCAGCCAAGCAGTCGAAGAAGAGGTAACTATCATTTCATCCGACTCAGAGCCTTTGCCAAGACAGAAAGTTCGACAGGTAACCCAGAAAGTAAGCTTTTCACACCCCTTAGCTCATTTGGATCCTCACTTTCTTTTGAAGCAACAGCAGCACGAGAGACGGTGACAAACTTGGACCAGTGGAGGTGCAGAGTTATCGTCCGGCTTACCAAATACTCCAGCTCCACGGAAATGTCAAAACGAGGTCTTTCCAAACTTACTCTTTTTACCCACTGGCGGGTCTCATTCGCCAGCCACTTAATCCTTCCGATTCAAACTATCGGGAGGTTTCTCGCTCTTCCTCCGCCGACTCATCTCAAACCCAGCTGCCGGCATCCAAGACTGCCCCTGGGTAACATCACTTTTATTCTATATCTCCTTATGCTCTTATACTTGTATTGATCCCTAATAACCTATGCAGTGGGCAAGCAAAGCCTAGCAAGAAGGCAAAGGTGACCAAGCGGGTTGAAGATCCTAAAGTCCATGAACCGGAGCAGCAAATCCCAGCATCAGACGTTTCTGAAAAACAACCAGAAGAACCTGACCATGATGCCCCGCCAGAAACTCCCGATCTCTCCCATGACCACACAAATATCAATGTTTTGAACACCGAATCAGCAAGCCCACTTAAACCGTCAGAAGAGCATAATGAAGATGTTATGATCACTGGCAGCAGCTTCAAAGAACTAGGGCAGCCTACCATATTGGCCAAGCACTCCGCCAAAGAAGAATTCATTGAAAAGCGGAAAGTGAGATTCGACATTACTGATTATTCTCAACTAAGTGTCAGTGGAGTATTCTCTGGTTATCTCAACAAAGTACATACCAGCCGTGACCTTGAGATTGACATGGTGAAGCAGATGCACCAAAAATATGAGGTATAAATTCTGGCTTAAATACATTATGCATATCCTATCAGCCCCCAAGTCTATTGTGTATAATAGAATTGAATATGTTGTAGACTTAAAATAGCAATGAGTATAAAGCATCTTTGACAAAAAAAACTTCAAAAAGTCGTCTTTCACTTAAACCGGATTTTAATGATCAACATTGCATCCGTAGCCCCTAAGGGCCGGTTTAATCCGCATGAATGAACCGGTACTTATCATTGTTTAAAGATCAAAACTTACTCATGTAGCCCCAATGAACTGGTTGTGGTTGTCTGCGGCACTGCCGGGTCATCATAAAGTAGTAATGAAATATGAGCAAATATGCATTAGCCCCCAAGTGCTAAGTAGTGTTGCTTGCAAAGTGCTCGGGACTTAGTCATATTGTAACATCCCAAAATTCTAAATTTTGGAATGATATCATAAATAGATAGATTTGATTGATTGTTTGATTGATTGACTAAAAGTGAGTGAAATTCGAAGCTTTTGAAAGTTAAACGAGAGGGAATAAAAGGACTTTCCCAAACTTTCACATTTGCATTTTATGATCTCCTGAATTCAAATTATTTTCAACTACAAAACCCTAGAGAGAAGATGATATGACTTCTTCCATTTAATTAAATGAAAAGGGTTTTTGAAAATATTTGAATTCCATTTGGAAACATTTCCAATTCAGAAATTTTATGCAACTCAATGATTTTCATGAGAGAAGATAAAATGACTTCTTCAAATTATATGAAATATGAGTTGGAAGTTTCAAAGAAATCCAATTTAACGTCCTTTTGAAAATAAATTTCAATTTGGATGTTACCATATGGATTATTCATTTGCATTCTTTATTTTTATGCATTTTGTTTTATTTGATTTGGTGATCCAGAAAACCTAAGCAACTCAAGGACCAACATGACAGAGTTGGGGTTTTATTTAAAATTCATTTTGAACTTAATTCAAATATGAAACTGGATCTATTTTGACCGTATTAAATTCTTTTCGATTATTTCTCAAAATAAAATAAAGAGAGAGGATAATAGGACTTCCTCAAAAATACCTGAGAAATATTGGAAAAGTAATTTAGAGTCAAAATAATTTTATTGGATTTTTATTCGGATTTTATTCAGAGTTTATTTTATTAATTTAGGAAACAATGCATTTTTCAAATATTTATTTTGGTCCGGAAAAATGTTCACTTAGTAGTAAATATTTCTAGAAGACCATAGAAATTTATTTCATAATTTTTGGACTCCGTTTGATATTTATTTTCTCTGTTTTACCTCTTTTCAAATTAAAAAAAGTGAACCGACCTACACAGCGTGCCCGGGCCGGACTCCTCCCACCCGAGGCCTTTATAAGCCGCCCCCGGGCGCTAGTTTTGCACCTCGCCCTGCCCTTGCCCTGTAGCAGCGCCGCCGCCGCCGGCGGCGGTGATCGCCGGAATAGTCCCTGATCTTAAAACCTTCGTATCTTTTTGCTCGTTTGTCCAACCGCAGTGAAACCAACGCCTAAATCTTTGTCTCGAGCCCCTCTACAAATTAAACCAACTTGAACAAGATTTTGAAAACTTTTTGAATCTGTTTCAAACAGATTTTATTCGAAACTTCTTTTGATCATATCTTTTTATCCGTAACTCCGTTTGAGTTGATTCTTTTTGCAGATTAAAGCTCTTGACCTAAACTTTCTGATAAGGCCAAATTCACATAATTTTGGTACTGTTAGAAATTGTTTTATGTTGCAAGAGCTATTTGCTTGGTTTTGATGTTTTCCGAATCGACTTCTTCGATCTTTCTGGTCTTTTGAGTGATTGCTTATGTGTGGTTACTATTGCTTGATTACGATAGATTGACCGGAGTGTGACGAGTAGTGCTATTAAGATTTTTAAGTGTGAATCATCTTCATCAACATTGCAGGCAAGTTCACACTTTGATCATACCTCTTTCATACCCAGTTTTTATTGCATTAGATCAAACCTCAAACATTGCATGATTAGGATCTAATTAAATTGTGGGATGGGAAGTAGTTGAGGTAGTACCTATTACATGTTTATTATCAAACCCTTGGGAGTTACTATTACGTTATGCTTACATTGACATGCTATGCTCGTAGACGTGGATTGGGTTTTGAGAGTATTCATGACAGATGTGAGATTGTTAATTAATGGTTTACTTAAGGTGGCAACTTAAACACACATCTGGGTGGATTGAGGCACCTGGGTATTCCAGGATTACCTGTCTAGGCGCCTGGGTAGACCAGGATTGCCTGTTTTTTTGGACCACCACCCAGGTTCAAAGGGATCATGAGATTATTCATACTAGAAACTTCTGTGTGCAGCCACAAGCTACTATGGGCTCTAGCATAGTTGACTAAGTCGTGCGAACTCTTACAGTGGTAGACTAGCAGATGTAGGGGATGTAGGTGGTACGGTTTACCCGATCGTAAGGTGCTAGCACTTCTGAAAGACTATGTCTCGGTCATCCGTTTCTCAAACACCATGTAGTGCGAGAAATCCAACGGAGGCGATCGAGTCTTGTGGGGAAAAGTGCGCAACCTCTGCAGAGTGTATAAACTAATCATGATTAGCTGTGTCCCCGGTTATGGACGTCTTGAGTATCTAGTACCTGGATTATCATGTGAATCTCATCATGTTACTTTAAATGGATATTGTTGGGTTTTAATGATGATGCTTAATTGGGATTGAGAATGCTGTCCACCATTCTCAATGTTTAACAACCACCATGATAGTTAAATAAAATTTATTCCTTTGCAGTAGGGAAAAATTGGCTTTTCGCAAAAACCTTATAACCATAGAGCTTTTCCACCAGCCATATATGCATGTAGTGATAGCCATTATTCATCATTGCTCTACAGTGTGAATTTGCCAGTACATTCAATGTACTGACCCTTTGTGGCTGCAACGTCTCATGTTACAGGATTATCTTACGACGAATAAGTGATACGTTAGGGTTACGATTTCTACACTGAACTTTGCCGTTGGTGTTGATGGGAATCCACAACCTTGTTACTTCCGCTATTTGGATCAAGGTAATAGTATTTGCGTTATTTTATACATGTGATTTACCTCTGTTATAAATCCTCGAGTACTGTGTGTGTCAGCATACCGATCCAGGGATGACACTTAAGCACAGATACTTGATCCATTCGGATCGGGTCGCTACAAGATGGTATCAGAGCACATGTTGACTGTAGGACGTGACCCTAGAAACTAGCAAGCCCATAGAAAGGATTTTCTCTAAAACTTTCTTTTTCAAAAGGATCTTTTACCTCTCTTCTCTTTTGAGCTTATTCGAATATTCCCTTTAGTGAGACTATACCCTTTCCCCCTTTTGACCACATGAAGATTCAACGGATGAGACCACTTCAAGAAGTACAAGATATCGGACAACTAAGACCATTTGGAATGAAGAGGATTTTACCATACATTATGATAATGGAAACTACAGTGGTTGAAGACTCCGAAGACTAGGAGATTTGAAGGCTCTGAAGAATTCCCAGATTTTTATGGCCTAGGAAGGCTACCCTTATGGAACTTGGCAGACTATGGAAGTTGTCAATACCCGAGATCATGGTGTATCGGAGAAATACCAGAGCATGTAGAGTTAAGAACTCAAGGATTTGTCAAGAAAACCCTAAGGCAGGAGATATCAACTATGGAATGATAGCCCATGGAAATGACAAGAGCAGAAACACAGCTATCCCTGAAGTTATCTCCCGCTTATGCTATTGTCACCGTGCTGAGTTAAACATGTATATGCATGGAAGGATTGGATGGTAGAAGGCTTATGGAGCACCCATCAGCAATATGAAGTTTTAACCTTAGCCGGTGTATCACCAGGATCTGGAGTATTACATCAAGAAGTTAAGATGGAGCCACAAGAAGCCGTATTTGAAAGGAAGCATTTCGTAAAGAACTCGGGACCTAGAAGCTGAAAGTAGCCAAGCTAGAGGAGCAAAACCTCGAGATACAGGAGATTAGTCAGGAACGGAAGGACCATAGTGCCATGGTTCATGTCAAGGATGTTGAAACCCGGAAGGTTGGAACGCAACTCCAAAAATATTAAAGAAGGTCATGAGAGACTTCGCGTCAACAGAGATGATCTAGCAAAAAGGACTTGAGAAAGACAAGCATGATCAGAACAAGCCATTGGAGGCATGAACAAGACTTGAAGAGTTTGGCGGTTTTGAAGATTTATTGACTTTAGAAGACCAAACCCCTGTTATACCTACATTAAATGCGACGTTTGTGAGCTGTCATTTGTTTGTTGTTTTCCGACAGCCACAATAAAATCTGCCTTTTCAAAACTGTTGTTTGTATTGTGTGTATCCCTCTCGACCTCTCTTATCCCACCCCAAAACCCATGGACCCAATAGAGGATGAATAGAGATGAACCCATATGTTTCTGGACCAATGACTCAATTGGAGACGGGCCAATGGATTCAGAACATGGAGGATCACATGGAGAATAACACTATAGACAGAAAGGACATGGCCCAACATGCTATTCAGTGCTTTGTAAGAGTTGTTGCTACTTGGTGGAGGATGTACCAAACCATCAATGGATGGCAAAGAGTAACCACTTGGGAAGAATTTAAGTTGACTCTGCAAATATCTCGTCTTGTGTCCCAGAAGTTGAGGCCTTATGGAAAGGATATGGAGAAACCTTGTGCAGACAAGCTTTGAGGAGAAATAGGACACAACCATAAAAAACAAGGACGAATACCCTCATAATCAAAGGATTACCAAAGGAGTTAGCCGAGGATCTCAGGGAACTTCGGTTGGAGATTGTTCCCAGAGTTTTGTTGCAGCAATGGAAGTTCAGTCTACATTGTTGGGAAAGATCCATGAAGCTCAGAAGGATGACAAAGAGATTGCTGATGTAAAAGAGAGGATGAGCAAAGGAAAGGCCAAAGGTTTTCGTAAGGATGAGCACGACACCTTATGGATCGAGGACCATGTATATGTGCCCAACAATGCAAAGATCAGGAAGTTAATACTTCAGGAGGCTCATGACTCACCATACTCGATACACCCCGAAAACACCAAGATGTATTTGGATTTGAAGGAACATTTCTGGTGGACGGGGATGAAGAAGGATATTGCCGAGTATGTAGCCGTATGTGATGTATATCAGAGAGTGAAGGCAGAGCATCAAAAGCCAGCTGGATTGTTACAGCCTATGCCGATACCCGAATGGAAGAGGGATAAACTTGGCATGGATTTTTTTTACCGGAATTCCCAGAACCCGAACGGGACATGATTCTATCTGGGTAGTAGTTGATTCGCTTGACCAAAGTGGCTCACTTTATCCCAGTAAAAACCACCTATACAAATGAGAAGTTGGCCAAGATATATTTGACCAGGATCGTATGTCTGCATGGAGTTCCGAGGACCATCATATCAGATAGAGGAACACAGTTTACCTCAAAATTTTGGAATCAGCAGCACCAGACCTTGGGTAATAGGCTAGAGTTCAGTACACCCTTTCATCCGCAGACAGAAGGATAAATCGAGAGAGTCAAACAGATTCTGGAGGACATGTTGGGAGCTTGTGCATTAGATTATGGATCCAGTTGGGATAATAATTTTCCTTACACGGAGTTCTCATACAACAACAGTTACCAAGCCAGTTTGAAGATGGCCCCTTTTGAAGCTTTGTATGGGAGAAGGAGCCAGACACCGTTGATGTGGGATGAAGTTGGAGACCGTCAGTTGTTTGGACCAAATGTGATCAAGGAGTCAGAAGAAAATGATAAGTTGATTCGAGATAAACTGAAGGTAGCTTAGTCCAGACAGAAGAGTTATGCAGACTAAAAAACGCAAGGAGGTAGTCTATGAAACTGGAGGCAGAGCATGTCTTCGTGTGTCCCCTCTGCGAGGAGTTAATAGATTTGGATTTAAGGGAAAGTTAGCCCCAAGATTTGTATGACCATACCGAGTTTTGGAGAGTATGGGACAAGTGGCCAACAAGTTGGAGTCACCCGAAGGACTGTCAAGAGTTCATGATGTGTTTCACGTTTCCCAGTTGAAGAAGTGCTATGCATGAGATTTTAGTAATTAGAGGACCAATAAAGTTAGCATCCTTAGTACTGATTGGATCTTATGAGTTGTTACTCTGTGAAGGAAGATTTTGACCGTTTTCAAGGATATGAGAAATATGGTCTATGGATGAGTTTGTGTCATTTTAAGGGTGGTAGTACCCTGTGAGGACATTTGACCCATGGAAAGGAGAATGATATACCACGAAGTGCATTTTTGACAAAATAAGAATGAGTCTTGTTTTGGTATGTGGGATATTCCACGAGAAGGAAGAGATGAATTACTATTGGATATAAAGGAGGTATGATGTTGGAAATATGGATCAATGGAAATTCCATGATGAGTCTGAGTAATCACCTCTTAGTTTGGTACCAACAGAAGGAAGGAAGACAGTACAACTGGATGCATTTCAGTATACTAGGAAGCTGGAAGTTGGATGTTGGATTAGAGATCCGTTGCCCCGATGATGAGTTCAAGGTTTGCAAGTGATGAGATGGGCCATAACCCACAGGCCCCAGAACCTGCCAAGAAGCAAGCACACTCTTGCTGAAGGAAAAACCCTGGAAGGAGTTACGTTTTATCAATAGACAATCTTATAGGAATTACGCAAAACCTGAGAGTTGTGAAGGAACGATAGATGGTTGTTTGGCTTGCAGAATCTATGGATTTATCCAAATTTGGTTCGTCGACAAGAGAAATTCTGAAATGCTTGTGAGGATGACCGAGTGTTAGAATGCGAGATTCGCTAAACCGTATACAAGGTAATGATTTGGGTGCGGGATGGATTGATCACCACACCGACTTACTCTTATTATTCGCCTTGCTATGTGGGATGGTAAATCTGAGTGACTTACCTATAGTAAAGAGACGACGATCAAAACCCTGTTTAAACTTAGAATGGTATAAGTATTTTTCCCTTGTACACGGCAGTTGTTGCCAACCATAGGTTATACGGTGAGGTTCATCCCAGACCCATTTCCTGCAGGAGAAACCATAAATTGTTGACCACCATGAGATGTCGATAGTTGTTTAGTTTTGGCGCCAGACCCGTCAGCTAAGAAGACCCAATCTCGGAATAACCTTACCAAGAGGAAAGGACAGAAGAATTGAGGAAAAGGTTATGCCACTACCGGAAGAGCCCAGAGAAGGAATTTGCCGAGAATCTGAGAAGACCGGCCCCGTCAAGAATAAGGATGGAGTATATGATTATTGATGGGACCGTAACAATGTTTCTAAGGGTGGTAGCACCCTAGACCCCCTGTGATTATCGATGGATTTTGAGAAGACCCCAAACCAACCTATTTCTTTCTAGCCTCTCCGAATCTCGAGGACGAGATTCATTTTAAGGGTGGTAGGTTTGTAACATCCCAAAATTCTAAATTTTGGAATGTTATGATAAATAGATAGATTTGATTGATTGTTTGATTGATTGACCGAAAGTGAGTGAAATTCGAAGCTTTTGAAAGTTAAACGAGAGGGAATAAAAGGACTTTCCCAAACTTTCACATTTGCATTTTATGATCTCCTGAATTCAAATTATTTTCAACTACAAAACCCTAGAGAGAAGATGATATGACTTCTTCCATTTAATTAAATGAAAAGGGTTTTTGAAAATATTTGAATTCCATTTGGAAACATTTCCAATTCAGAAATTTTATGCAACTCAATGATTTTCATGAGAGAAGATAAAATGACTTCTTCAAATTATATGAAATATGAGTTGGAAGTTTCAAAGAAATCCAATTTAACGTCCTTTTGAAAATAAATTTCAATTTGGATGTTACCATATGGATTATTCATTTGCATTCTTTATTTTTATGCATTTTGTTTTATTTGATTTGGTGATCCAGAAAACCTAAGCAACTCAAGGACCAACATGACAGAGTTGGGGTTTTATTTAAAATTCATTTTGAACTTAATTCAAATATGAAACTGGATCTATTTTGACCGTATTAAATTCTTTTCGATTATTTCTCAAAATAAAATAAAGAGAGAGGATAATAGGACTTCCTCAAAAATACCTGAGAAATATTGCAAAAGTAATTTAGAGTCAAAATAATTTTATTGGATTTTTATTCGGATTTTATTCACAGTTTATTTTATTAATTTAGGAAAAAAATGCATTTGTCAGAGTATTTATTTTGGTCCGGAAAAATGTTCACTTAGTAGTAAATATTTCTAGAAGACCATAGAAATTTATTTCATAATTTTTGGACTCCGTTTGATATTTCTTTTCTCTGTTTTACCTCTTTCCAAATTAAAAAAAAGTGAACCGACCTACACAGCGTGCCCGGGCCGGACTCCTCCCACCCGAGGCCTTTATAAGCCGCCCCCTGGCGCTAGTTTTGCACCTCGCCCCGCCCTTGCCCTGTAGCAGCGCCGCCGCCTCTCGCCAGCGTCGCCGGAATAGTGAAGGTAAAAAAAATTATTTTTTTGACAGGGACCTATCCGCGATTATTTTTGTCGCAGATTAGTCCCTGATCTTAAAACCTTCGTATCTTTTTGCTCGTTTGTCCAAACGCAGTGAAACCAACGCCTAAATCTTCCTCTCGAGCCCCTCTTCAAATTAAACCAACTTGAACAAGATTTTGAAAACTTTTTGAATCTTTTTCAAACAAATATGATTCGAATCTTCTTTTGATCATATCTTTTTATCCGTAACTCCATTTGAGTTGATTCTTTTTGCAAATTAAAGCTCTTGACCTAAACTTTCTGATAAGGCCAAATTCACATAATTTTGGTACTGTTAGAAATTGTTTTATGTTGCAAGAGCTATTTGCTTGGTTTTGATGTTTTCCGAATCGACTTCTTCGATATTTCTGGTCTTTTGAGTGATTGCTTATGTGTGGTTACTATTGCTTGATTACGATAGATTGACCGGAGTGTGACGAGTAGAGCTATCAAGATTTTTGAGTGCGAATCATCTTCATCAACATTGCAGGCAAGTTCACACTTTGATCATACCTCTTTCATATCCAGTTTTTATTGCATTAGATCAAACCTCAAACATTGCATGATTAGGATCTAATTAAATTGTGGGATGGGAAGTAGTTGAGGTAGTATCTATTACCTGTTTATTATCAAACCCTTGGGAGTTACTATTACGTTATGCTTACATTGCCATGCTATGCTCGTAGACGTGGATTGGGTTTTGAGAGTATTCATGACAGATGTGAGATTGTTAATTAATGGTTTACTTAAGGTGGCAACTTAAACACACATCTGGGTGGATTGAGGCACCTGGGTATTCCAGGATTGCCTGTCTAGGCACCTGGGTAGACCAGGATTGCCTGTTTTTTATGGACCGCCACCCAGGCTCAAAGGGATCATGAGATTATTCATACTAGAAACTTCCGTGTGCAGCCACAAGCTACTATGGGCTCTAGCATAGTTGGCTAAGTCGTGCGAACTCTTACAGTGGTAGACTAGCATATGTAGGGGATATAGGTGGTACGGTCTACCCGATCGTAAGGTGCCAGCGCTTCTGAAAGACTATGTCTCGGTCATCCATTTCTCAAACACCATGTAGTGCGAGAAATCCAACGGAGGCGATCGAGTCTTGTGGGGAAAAGTGCGCAACCTCTGCAGAGTGTATAAACTAATCATGATTAGCCGTGTCCCCGGTTATGGACGTCTTGAGTATCTAGTACCTGGATTATCATGTGAATCTCATCACGTTACTTTAAATGAATATTGTTGGGTTTTAATGATGATGCTTAATTGGGATTGAGAATGCTGTCAACCATTCTCAATGTTTAACAACCACCATGATAGTTAAATAAAATTTATTCCTTTGCAGTAGGGAAAAATTGGCTTTTCACAAAAACCTTATAACCGTAGAGCTTTTCCACCAGCCATATATGCATGTAGTGATAGCCATTATTCATCATTGCTCTATAGTGTGAATTTGCCAGTACATTCAATGTACTGACCCTTTGTGGCTGCAACATCTCATGTTGCAGGATTATCTTATGACGAATAAGTGATACATTAGGGTTATGATTTCTACACTCAACTTTGCCGTTGGTGTTGATGGGAATCCACAACCTTGTTACTTCCGCTATTTGGATCGAGGTAATAGTATTTAAGTTATTTTATACATGTGATTTACCTCTATTATAAATCCTCGGGTACTGTGTGTGTCAGCATACCAATCTAGGGATGACACTTAAGCACAGAGACTTGATCCATTCGGATCGGGTCACTACACATATAAGCCGTTGTAGGAAGAATTCTTCGTTAGGCATTAGCCCCCAAGTGCCAAGTGTTGTTGCTTGCAAAAGGCTTGGGACTTATATTTCTGTAACCCAGATATAAATGTGTTTGTAACTCTGTGTTTGTACAGGATGCCACTGCTGAACTTCAATTACAATTGGCTGATGCAAAGACCCGACTGCAGAATCAAGAATGTGAGACCCAGAAAGTGGATTCAAAATTCCAATTTAGCATGGCTGAAATGGAAAAGCTGAAGACCAGTTTTGGGGCTGAAAGAAACGCCTGGGCTAAGGAAAAGACTGCTTTGATGGAGCGGGCTGAAAAAGTTGAAGCGGCTCTTCAAGAGGTGGCCACTGAGCTTACCAGTTTAAAGCACTGTGTATCCCAGATGATTTCTGCTATCTTTGGTGAGTCGTCGTGTTAATAATGAAATTGAATCTCTTCCTTGATGGTATAAATCGCCTCTAACCAATTCATAATTATTACTCAGGTCCCAGGAGCCGCAACCTTGACCAAGAGATGCTTGTGAAGCTCAAGGATGTTTATACACTTGTTGAACAACTATATAGTGGAGCTCGGCGCACGCTAGCCACGATTTCTCCAACAGATCAAGGACCCAATCTGCTGAGCGATGTCTTGAAGAAATTGTCAATTCTGCCTGCGAGGATTAAAGAGATAAAACGGTCATGTGTAAGAGTTGGCGTCGTGACGGCCTTGAGCCGTGCCAAGGCATAGGTACCAAAGCTAGACCCGGCTGAGGTAGCTACTAGGTATCCAAGTTTCAAAGAAGATGGCACTTCTTTCGATCAAAAAGACTTCGCTGCCTGTGTGAAGGAAATACGTCCTATGGCGACCCTGATTGCTGATGAGACAAATCTATCAAAATTTCAGCCGGCTTATGATGCAGAAAATCAGAAGAAGCCCACGCTGGCTTATAAAGTGATGGATCTGATTCCCCCAATCCATAAGCATACTTCCGCCCCTGGAGTTGACCCGTCCGATCTTATAGATGATGAGGCTGAATTCCATGCCTTATGTGGCATTTATTGGTCGTGACCAAACTTCCAGACGACAGAGGAGGACGAAGAATCGGAGAAGGATGATCCAGAAGCTGCAAGTCGCCGAGACCAAGAAGATTAATCCGCTGGGCGGTTCAAATATTTGAACTTCAAAAAACACTTGATCTTTTTGGCTCACTGAGTCATGTAATAGGCTAGTGAAACTTTGATCTGTCATGCCATCATGCACGTTTTTGGTTTGTGCAAACACTGTTTGATCCGCCATTTGGGAAGCTTACCACTTTGTACTCATGGTAACGTCCATTGATGCAGATGAGATTTATCATTACCCTGCACACAAGTAAATCACAATTGCCCTGGCGGTTTACTGCAGGCGGGTCATAATACCCCATATAAAACCGCTGGTGAAAAACAATTCATAACCAAAGTCGGTATAATCATGATGATTTAAAAGAATATCATACCTATGATATGTGATTAAAAACTGCTGGCTTACCATTGTAGTAAGGGTGATAACTCAAAACTTAGAAGACGATACTTCCAAGTATTTAATATCATCATATACTGGCGTCTTATACAGCAAGGGGTAGCAACGCTATGTTCTCTTAGGTGAAGACACCTATGTTTGAACAGGAAGCCCCCAAGTGTTTTGTAAGCATGGCGTATGAACCAGACCAAGAGGGATATTTACAACTATCCTTTAAATATGAGCAAGAAGCCCCCAAGTGGTTATAACCTGGTTTGAAAACCAGTTCCTGCAATATAAACCAGTATATCCATGCATATATGATGCATGTTATGATGATGTAGTGATGATGCAATATATGATGATGTATGTGTATGATGACAGAATACTTCAATGAAACTAGCATGATAGCCACTGGAGTATTCATAGCTATGCTTCAAATATGAGCAGGAAGCCCCCAAGCGGTCTGTGAGCATAGCGTATGAACCGAACCAAGAGGGATATTTACAGCTATGCTTCAAATACGAGCAGGAAGCCCCCAAGTGGTCATAATTGTGACATTGCACCGATCAAGAGGGATTATTCACAGCTATGCTTCGAATATGAGCAGGAAGCCCCCAAGTGACCATAATTGTGGCATTGCACTGATCAAGAGGGATTATTCACTGCTATGCTTCGCATACGAGCAGGAATGTAACACCCCGGATGTAACTTTCCCAATTTGTACTCCACTCTTGCCGTTTCGGCATTAAGTTATATTTATTTTCTTGGGTTCGGGTCTTTGTCTCTGTGTGTTGTGTCATTGTCTGGCATGTCATATCATGTCATCAGGTGCATTGCTTTTGCATACGTGTTCATCTCATGCATTCGAGCATTTCCCCCGTTGTCCGTTTTGCATTCCGGCGCTTCGTTCTCCTCCGGTGGTCTTTTCTAGCTTTATTTCGTGTGTGGGGATTAAACATTTCCGGATTGGACCGAGACTTGCCAAGCGGCCTTGGTTTACTACCGGTAGACCGCCTGTCAAGTTTCGTATCATTTGGACTTCGTTTGATACTCCAACGGTTAACCGAGGGACCGAAAAGGCCTCGTGTGTGTTGCAGCCCAACACCCCTCCAATTTGGCCTAAAACCCACCTAAACCTGCTCCATCATCTAGAGCGTTCGATCACGATCACGTGGCCGAAAACCGCACCTCATTTGGACTCTCCTAGCTCCTCCTATGCCTATTTAAAGACCCCTTCCCCGAAATCCGGATCTCCCTCTCCGAAACCCTAAATTTCCACCTCGCGCGGCCGGACATGTCCGTTCCGGCCGGACGCACCGCCGCCGCCGCCTGCATCCACTGAGGGGCTGCCACGTGGCAAGCCGCCGCCGCCACCGCCCGCGGCCCGGCCGGCCCGCAGTCGGCCCTCCCCGCCGCCCGACCGGGCCTCTCGCCGCCCCGCCGCCTGAGGGAGTCGCGCCGCCCCACGCCTCTCTTCCCCGCCGCAGGTCGCCGTGCCGGCCACCGCGCCCCATGCCGGCGAGCTCCGCCGACGCGTCCTGATGCCGGCATGCCGCTCCGTCCCGCGCGCCTCGCCGCCCAAAGCCGCCGCGGCCGAACCCCCGCCTCCGCCAGCCGCCTCATCGCCGGTGGGAAGCCCGGCCGCTCCATCCATGCCCGCCGCTGCCGTCGTCTACAGTGTCTCCAGCGAGATCCGTCACCGCCTTGGGAAGCGTGCAAATCTGGATCTGAAGATATTTCTCGGTTGACTTTTGTTCCTAACCCTAGTCCAAGTGACCATGTTCGTAGCTCCGTAACTTTGCATCCGTAGCTCCGATTCATGCATATAGCATATCAAAATGTTCATCTCAGAGAGTACATCATTTCATTCCATCGCATCATTTTCATTTGAGTTCATCTTGATGCCCGAAATGCTGTTAGAAGAGGCCTACTTGAGTTAATTGTCAGATCTGCTACTCCATTTAGGTTTTTGTCATTTTTGCCATGATTAATGTGTGCATGCTATGCCCATGAGTTCTACATATGTTTTGTTGAGGGTTTTTCCATATTTCCAGAGGTGCAACCCATGTATTTTTCTGATGTGTGTGTGGACTACTGCAAGCTTGCAAAGTGGTGCACTTGCTAATTCTGTTTTCAGGGACTTAGCACTTCCACTAAGTCCTTGATCTGTTTAGCTCATGATGCCACATGTTCTTGTTGTTTCCTAGTGATTCGTGCCTCTTTTGAGGATGATCAGTAAGGATGTTTTGTTAGTATTGTAGTGCTCTATCCATCCATGTCTTTGTTTGCAATTATGGAGCACCCTAGCTTGAGTCAATCGAGCTCTACTTTTGCTACTTTGTGAATCTGGGCAGATTGTCAACTTGTTTGCAATTTTGCCGATCATGTTGTAGTTGATCCGTGAATGCTATGCTATTTTTCTTGCCATGTCTAGCTTGCATTTTGTGCCTTCTTGATGGATGTATGCTTGTCTTGCCATGACTTGCACCATAGTGAGTGCATCGAGCTCGTAAACATGCCTACTTGAGTTCTGTGATCTGATTATGTTTTTGCTATGTTCACATGCTTGCAATTGTATTTTCTGATCTCTTTTGGCTCAAGGTCACTAAGGGACTTTTGTTAAGATCTTTGAGTAGCTCCATGCCATGCTTTACTTTGCCATGTACAGGTCCTGTAGCATGTAGTTTTGTTGCTCCGAAGAGTGCTACCTGATCTGAAATTCCAGACTAGTGTTAATTTCACTAAGTCTGAGATATGTTTGCCATATGCATTTTTGCCATGCTTGTTTGAACCTGTTAATGGATGGATTGGCCGTAGCTCAGTGCTAGACTTTTGTTAAGCATCTTGAATGCATCCCTGCCATGTATTTTGTTGTCATGTTTGGTTGCTGTAGCACGTTCATCTCATTGCATTTAGATGCCTACTTACTGTAAATCGCAGACCGGTGCCATTTTTGAATCGCTTGCCATTTCCAAACCGTAACTCCGTTTCTGGCGTTCTTTATATCGTTTTCAAGCGATTTCATCTCATATTTCTAGTGGCGCACTTGGATTTCCAAGTTGAGGCCAGGTTCATGCATTTCCTGTCATATCTTGCATTTTGCATCCCGCATCGCATCCCGCATAGCATATCATCATTGCATCATCTTGTTTGATCCTTGCACGTGGTTGATTGTGTTCCGTTTGTTTGTTTGTCTTGTTTGGGTAGAGCCGGGAGACGAGTTCGCTAACGAGGAGCCTGTTGAGTTTGCTTTCGAGGATCCAGCCAACTCTGACAACTGTGCAGGCAAGATGATCATACCCTCAAAATCACTACTATCTTTGCTATGCTAGTCTGCTCTCTCTTTTGCTATGCCATTGCTATGATGCCTACCACTTGCTTTCAAGCCCCCCAAATTGCCATGTCAAACCTCTAACCCACCATTGTCCTAGCAAACCATTGAGTGGCTATGTTACCGATTTGCTCAGCCCCTCTTATAGCGTTGCTAGTTGCAGGTGAAGATTGGAAGGCCGTTCCTTGTTGGAACATTTATTTACTTGTTGGGATATCATTATATTATCTAGTTATCTTAATGCACCTATATACTTGGTAAAGGCTGGAAGGCTCGGCCTCTCGCCTAGTGTTTTGTTCCACTCTTGCCGCCCTAGTTTCTGTCATATCGGTGTTATGTTCCCGGATTTTGCGTTCCTTACGCGGTTGGGTTATAATGGGAACCCCTTGATAGTTCGCCTTGATTAAAGCTTTTCCAGCAATGCCCAACCTTGGTTTTACCATTTTCCACCTAGCCTCTTTTCCCTTGGGTTTCCGGAGCCCAGGGGTCATCTTATTTAAACCCCCCCTGGGCCAGTGCTCCTCTGAGTGTTGGTCCGACCGAGTAGACTGCGGGGCCACCTCGAGGCAACTTAAGGGTTGGTTTTACTCGTAGGATGTCTCATCTGAGTGTGCCCTGAGAAAGAGATATGTGCAGCTCCTATCGGGATTTGTCGGCACATTCGGGCGGTGTTGCTGGTCTTGTTTTAACCTGTCGAAGTGTCTTGAATTACCAAGATACCGAGTCTGATCGGAACGTCTTGGGAGGAGGTCTATTCCTTTGTTGACCGTGAGAGCTTGTCATGGGCTAAGTTGGGACTCCCCTGCAGGGATTTGAACTTTCGAAAGCCGTGCTCGCGGTTATGGGCAGATGGGAATTTGTTAATGTCCGGTTGTAGATAACTTGAACCTTAACCTAATTAAAATGAATCAACTGAGTGTGTTACCGTGATGGCCTTTTCTCGGCGGAGTCCGGGAAGTGGACACGGTGTTGGAGTACTGTTTGCGCAGGTTGCTTTCTAGTTTCTCGCTCGTGCTTTGCCCCCTCTTCTCGCTCTCTTTTGCGATTAAGTTAGCCACCATATTTTGCTAGTCGCTTGCTGCAGCTCCACTTATATTTACCTTGCCATACCATAAGCTTAAATAGTCTTGATCGCGAGGGTGCGAGATTGCTAAGTCCCTGTGGCTCATAGATTACTATTACACCAGATGCAGGGCCTGATGATTCCGCTCCAGGAGACGCATTTGAGCTCAAGTGGGAGTTTGACAAAGACTCTCAACATTACTATGTTGCCTTTCCCGATGATCAGTAGTGGTGCCCAGTTGGGGGTGATTGGGACCGTGTCGCATGTTGGGTTCTCTTTTATTTTGGCGCCGTAGTCGGACCATGAGTATTTGGATGATGTAATGTTATTTATGTACTTGATTAACGTGGCGAGTGTAAGCCAACTATGTTATCTCCCCTTTTATTATTATATTACATGGGATGTTTGTGAAGATTGCCTAACTTGCGACATATGCCTTCAATGTGATTATGTCTCTAAATCGTGCCTCGACACGTGGGAGCTATAGTCGCATCGAGGGTGTTATAAGTTGGTATCAGAGCCTTCCCCGACCTTAGGAGCCCCATTGCTTGATCGTTTTTAGCGGGCGAGTTGTGTCTAGAAAAATGTTTTGATTCATCTAGGAATTATATATCGGAGAGTTTAGGAATTATGTTTAC
Source organism: Triticum aestivum (assembly GCF_018294505.1). Classification (NCBI taxonomy): domain Eukaryota; kingdom Viridiplantae; phylum Streptophyta; class Magnoliopsida; order Poales; family Poaceae; genus Triticum; species Triticum aestivum. Next base: position 389,728,193 of record NC_057797.1, on the reverse strand, counting down.
TTCCCAGTCTGCTCATCGCTCTGGTAAGGCATGCTGATGTAGAGTTTTGACTCTTCTCTTCTCAAATTTCACTAAAAAAAATTTAGGATCACGCGGGTATCTTGGAATCGTTCCGATGGTGTTATGATGAGAACATTGTCTTGGTGCCTCCTGTCAGGGGTTTAGTGGAAGTGTCCCGGGGAGTTGAGCTCTGAGGTGTTGTCATCATAATTTTATCGTTGCAGTTCTGGAATACCTGAGTTTAGTACGCCGACATCGAAAATCTCTTTTATGCAGTTCGTTGGTGAGATAACCTCGACGCCACCCAGTACTGGGGCGGGAGTTCGGGAGTATCGCCATAACTTGTATAATGTATGCTTTTCGAAGGTTGAGGTAGTTGGTTTCCGAAGGTTTCTTGGTTATGTGTTAAAGGATGGATATAGCTGGATGTAGGATTTGCTAGATTTGGGTGAGATATTATGCTTCCCCTGTATCGCCAACACCTGATTGCATAACCGGAAAGGTTCGGGACTTTCATAGGTGGGAATTCTAGTAGCTCTAGTTCTTCTTCCACGGATATTGGTTTGAGATTGGGATTTCTTACGATTATTCGTTCTTGATCCGTACCTTGTTGATTTATTTCTCTACCTTAATTCTACGTGGCTTCTCAATTTATGGATATGTGACCATTTCAAGAGGAATGCATTCGTTCATTTTGTTCGGATGTGAAGACTATATGTTGCAATTTTCATTCCGTTGGATTCAACTTCAATATTTGTCTGTCAATGTGCTAATGGTGGTCAACCTCTTCAGGATGGCTCCTCCAACACGCACGACTCCGAATCCTGATCCGCCACCACCTCCACCTCCTCCGGAGGCATGGCAAGCTGTGATGGCCGCAACCAATGCAAACACATAGTTGATCATGCAAATTCTTCAAGAGCGCAATCAAGGCAACCAAGGGAATCAAGGCAGCAATCAGAATCACTTTGCTACACTCAACCAGTTCCTTGCTAATGGGCCAAAGACTTTTAGCAATTGTGTTGAGGCAACCGATGCTGACGATTGGCTTGTGGATCTGTGCAAGCATTTCGAGTGCAGTAACGTCAGGCCTGAGGACTTTGTTAAGTTCGCTTCCTTCCAACTCAAAGATCAAGCTGCAGAATGGTTCCAGCAGTACAAGGACTCCAGAGGTGGACGTGTTATCACTTGGGATGATTTCCGTCGAGATTTCCGAGCTCATCATATTCCTCAAAGCGTGGTTGAAAGCAAGCGTGAGGAATTTCGCAATCTGAAGCAAGGCTCTTTGTCTGTCTATGACTACAACAAGTTGTTCCAGAAGCTCGCCCGCTTTGCCAAGCAGGACGTCCCTGATGAGAAGAGCATGATATATCAGTTCAGGGGTGGTCTCAGAGAAGAAATTCAACTAGCTCTTGTTCTCTTTGAGCCCTTGAGATACGATGAGTTCTACAACATGGCATTGAAGCAAGAGGCTGCTCAGTTGAGGTGTGATGCTTCCAAGAAGCGAGTCAGAGATGTTCCTCCTTCTTCCTCTACTCAAGTGGCCAAGCAGCAGAAGTTTTGGCTTCCTCCTCCTCCGTTCCGTCAGCCGTATCAGCAGAAGACCAAAGGTGGCAGTGGTTCTTCCCACCCACCCAACCCTGGCTTTCAGAACAAGACTTCGTCTCAAGCTCCAAGATCGAGTGCTCCGTATCACCGTCCGCTTTCAGAGGTCACGTGCAACAAGTGCCAACAGAAGGGTCACTATGCCAACAAGTGTTTCAACCAGAGGCGTCTTCCTCCTCCTCCTCCTGTCAGATCGGCAAGTACAGCTGTGGTCAAGCATAACCCCAAGTATGCCAAGGTCAATTTGATGAATGCAGCTCAGGCAGAGGACTCGTCAGATGTCATCATGGGTAACCTTCCTGTTAACGATGTTCCTGCAAAAGTTCTTTTTGACACTGGTGCATCGCATTGCTTTTTGTCATGCCCTTTTGCATCGAAGCACAATGTTGATACTGAGATTATGCCCAAAGTCATGCAAGTTGTTTCTCCCGGCAAGCTCTTGACTTCTAGTTTGGTTGCTCCCGATATCTCTATCACATTGGGTGATTACAAGTTTCTCTCTTCTCCGGTGGTTCTTGGTAACTCGGATATTGATCTTATTCTCGGGAAGGATTGGCTTTCTAAGCACAAGGCTCATCTTGATTGTACTGCCAGGCAGATTCAATTGACTCATTCGTCTGAGGATGTAATTGTCTTTGCCGCTCGGGATAATACCATCCGTCTGTTTTCTCTCAATGAGAAGGGTGAATTGGATGCTATATCTCAAATTCCAGTCGTTTGCAAATATCAAGACGTCTTTCCAGAAGAGCTTCCAGGAATGCCTCCGCACCGTCCAGTTGAATTCGTTATTGATCTTGAGCCTGGCACGGAACCTGTATGCAAGCGTCCTTACAAGCTCGGACCTGAAGAGTTGAAGGAGCTGAAGAAGCAACTTGATATTCAAGAGAAAATGGGTCTTATCCGGCCTAGTTCTTCTCCATGGGGTTGTGGTGTTCTTTTTGTGAAGAAGAAGGATGGAACGGACCGACTTTGTGTTGATTACCGTCCAGTGAACAAGAAGACCATCAAGAACAAATACCCACTTCCCAACATCAATGAGCTGTTCGAACAACTCAAAGGTGCTCGAGTATTCTCCAAGCCTGATCTCCGTATGGGTTATCATTAGATTCGAATCCGTGAGCAAGATATCCCCAAGACGGCTTTCAGGACAAGCTTTGGTTCATATGAATACACTGTCATGTCTTTTGGCCTCGTCAACGCTCCTCTGACGTTCTCTCGCATGATGAACTTCATCTTCAATGCCTACACCAATGACTTCGTTTTGGTCTATCTCGACGACATTCTGGTCTTTTCGAAGAACAAGGAAGATCATGCCAAGCACTTGCGTTTGGTTCTTGATAAGCTCAGGGAACATCAGTTCTACGCCAAGTTCTCCAAGTGTGAATTTTGGCTAGATGAGGTTCTTTATCTTGGTCATATCATCTCTGCCAAGGGCATTGCCGTGAATCCTGAGAAGGTGTATGCAATTGTGAATTGGGAACCTCCTCAGAACGTGAAGCAACTCCGTAGCTTCCTCGGTCTTGGAAGCTATTGCCGAAGATTCGTTGAAAACTTTTCTAAGATCGCGAAGCCTCTCTCAAATCTTCTTCAGAAGCACGTCAAGTACGTTTGGTCTCCGGAGTGTGATATTGCTTTCAACACTTTGAAAGAGAAATTGATCACTGCTCCAGTTCTCACTCCGCCTGATGAATCCAAGCCGTACGAGGTCTTTTGTGATGCCTCTCTCCAAGGTCTTGGCGCAGTATTGATGCAAGAGAAGAAAGTTGTTGCTTATACCTCCCGCCAGTTGAAGCCGAATGAAAAGAACTACCCCACTCATGATCTCGAGTTGGCGGCAGTTGTGCATGCTCTTTTGACTTGGAGACATCTTCTATTGGGAAGAAAAGTGGACATTTTCACTGATCACAAGAGTCTCAAGTACATCTTCACTCAGCCTAATCTCAACCTCAGGCAAACTCGATGGGTCGAAATGATTCAAGAGTATAATCCGAGTATTGAGTATACTCCAGGCAAGGCCAATGTGATTGCTGACGCTTTGAGCAGGAAAGCTTACTGCAACAGTCTGATTCTCAAGCCTTATCAACCCGAGCTTTGTGAAGATTTCCGCAAACTTAATCTGCAAGTTGTTCCTCAAGGTTTCCTCGCCAACCTTCAAGTCTCTCCTACCTTGGAAGACCAGATTCGCCAAGCCCAGCTTCTTGATGCTATGGTGAAAAAGGTGAAGATTGGGATTGCCAAGAGTCAGTCCAAGTACAAGTGCTACCGCCTTGACGACAAGGATACTCTCTTCTTCGAGGATCGTATTGTTGTACCCAAAGGTGAACTTCGTAAAGTGATCTTGAACGAGGCTCACAATTCTCTCCTCTCCATCCACCCTGGGAGCACGAAGATGTATCAGGACCTCAAATAGGCTTATTGGTGGACTCGAATGAAGCGCGAGATCGCTCAATTCGTGAATGAATGTGATGTCTGCAGAAGAGTGAAGGCAGAACACCAAAGGCCAACAGGTCTCCTCCAACCTCTTGCCATTCCAGAATGTAAGTTTGACCACATTGAAATGGACTTATTGACTGGGTTTCCAAAGTCCAAGCGTGGCAATGATGCTATATTCGTTGTCATCGACAAACTCACCAAAGTGGCTCATTTTCTGCCTATCAAAGAGTCGATCACTGCAGCTCAATTGGCGGAACTCTATACCTCTCATATTGTCTCTCTGCACGGTATTCCACAAGTGATCTCTTCAGACCGTGGCAGCATCTTTACATCCAAGTTTTGGGATTCTTTTCAGAAGGCCATGGGCACCAACATCCGCTTCGGCACAGCTTTCCATCCTCAAACTAGCGGTCAAGTCGAGCGTGTCAACTAGATTCTTGAAGATATGCTCAGGGCTTGTGTGATCTCCTTCGGCATGAAGTGGGAGGATTGTCTTCCTTATGCTGAATTCTCCTACAACAACAGTTTTCAAGCAAGTTCGGGCAAGGCCCCATTTGAAATTTTGTATGGCAGGAAGTGTAGTACCCCTCTCAACTAGTCTGAAACCGGTGAACATCAGCTTTTGGGTAATGACTTAATCATAGAGGCAGAAGAAATGTGCAAAGTCATTCGTGATAACCTCAAAGCAGCCCAATCCCGCCAGAAGAGCTACTATGATAGTAAGCACCGTGATTTGGCTTTCGAGATCGGAGATCATGTTTACCTCCGCGTCTCTCCTATGAAAGGTACTCGTCACTTCGGTATCAAAGGGAAGCTTGCCCCTAGATACGTGGGACCTTTCAGGATTGTCAGCAAGAGAGGCGACCTCGCCTATCAACTCGAGCTTCCTTCAAACTTTGCAAATGTTCATGACATGTTCCATGTCTCTCAGCTTCGAAAGTGCTTCAAGACTCCTGACCGCACCGTCAACTTCGAGGACATTGAGCTCCAAGAAGATCTCTCTTACGGTGAGCACCCCATTGCTATCCTTGAAGAGACTAAACGCAAGACTCGCAACAAGTCAATCAAATTTCTCAAAGTCAAGTGGTCACACCATTCCGACCGTGAAGTTACCTGGGAACGCGAGGATCACCTCCCTTCTGAGTACCCGGCATTCTTTCAGTCCTAGATCTCGGGACAAGATCCTTTCGTAGTGGTGGAGTGTTGTAACACCCCGGATGTAACTTTCCCAATTTGTACTCCACTCTTGCCGTTTCGGCGTTAAGTTATATTTATTTTCTCGGGTTCGGGTCTTTGTCTCCGTGTGTTGTGTTGTTGTCTGGCATCTAATATCATGTCATCATGTGCATTGCTTTTGCATATGTGTTCATCTCATGCATTCGAGCATTTTCCCCGTTATCTGTTTTGCATTCCGGCGCTTCGTTCTCCTCCGGTGGTCTTTTCTAGCTTTCTTTCGTGTGTGGGGATTAAACATTTCCGGATTGGACCGAGACTTGCCAAGCGGCCTTGGTTTACTACCGGTAGACCGCCTGTCAAGTTTCGTATCATTTGGACTTCGTTTGATACTCCAACGGTTAACCGAGGGACTGAAAAGGCCTCGTGTGTGTTGCAGCCCAACACCCCTCCAATTTGGCCCAAAACCCACCTAAACCTGCTCCATCATCTAGAGCGTTCGATCACGATCGCGTGGCCGAAAACCGCACCTCATTTGGACTCTCCTAGCTCCTCCTATGCCTATTTAAAGACCCCTTCCCCGAAATCCGGATCTCCCTCTCTGAAACCCTAAATTTCCACCTCGCGCGGCCGGACATGTCCGTTCCGGCCGGACGCACCGCCGCCGCTGCCCGCAGCCACTGAGGGGATGCCACGTGGCAAGCCACCGCCGCCACCGCCTGCGGCCCGGCCGGCCCGCAGTCGGCCCTCCCCGCCGCTCGACCGGGCCTCTTGCCGCCCGCCACCTGAGGGAGTCGCACCGCCTCGCGCCTCTCTTCCCCGCCGCAGGTCGCTATGGCCGGCCACCGCGCCCCTCGCCGGCGAGCTCCGCCGACGCGTCCCGACGCCGGCGCGCCGCTCCGTCCCGCGCGCCTCGCCGCCCAAAGCCGCCGCGTCGAACCCCCGCCTCCGCCGGCCGCTTCATCGCCGATGGGAAGCCCGGCCACTCCATCCGCGCCCGCCGCCGCCGTCGTCTACAGTGTCTCCGGCGAGTTCCGCCGCCGCCTCGGGAAGCGTGCAAATCTGGATCTGAAGATATTTCTCAGTTGACTTTTGTTCCTAACCCTAGTCCAAGTGACCATGTTCGTAGCTCCGTAACTTTGCATCCGTAGCTCCGATTCATGCATATAGCATATCGAAATGTTCATCTCAGAGAGTACATCATTTCATTCCATTGCATCATTTTAATTTGAGTTCATCTTGATGCCCGAAATGCTGTTAGAAGAGGCCTACTTGAGTTAATTGTCAGATCTGCTACTCCATTTAGGTTTTTGTCATTTTTTCCATGATTAATGTGTGCATGCTATGCCCATGAGTTCTACATATGTTTTGTTGAGGGTTTTGCCATCTTTCCAGAGGTGCAACCCATGTATTTTTGTGATGTGTGTGTGGACTAGTGCAAGCTTTCAAAGTGGTGCACATGCTAATTCTGTTTTCAGGGAGTTAGCATTTCCACTAAGTCCTTGATCTGTTTAGCTCATGATGCCACATGTTCTTGTTGTTTCCTAGTGATCCGTGCCTCTTTTGAGGATGATCAGTAAGGATGTTTTGTTAGTATTGTAGTGCTCTATTCATCCATGTCTTTGTTTGCAATTATGGAGCACCCTAGCTTGAGTCAATCGAGCACTACTTTTGCTACTTTGTGAATCTGGGCAGATTGTCAACTTGTTTGCAATTTTGCCGATGATGTTGTAGTTGATCCGTGAATGCTATGCTATTGTTATTGCCATGTCTAGCTTGCATTTTGTGCCTTCTTGATGTATGTATGCTTGTCTTGCCATGACTTGCACCGTAGTGAGTGCATCGGGCTCGTAAACATGCCTACTTGAGCTATGTTTCAGCATGCTCCAGTTTTCACTAAGTCTGTGATCTGAGTATGTTTTTGCTATGTTCACATGCTTGCAATTGTATTTTCTGGTCCCTTTTGGCTCAAGGTCACTAAGGGACTTTTGTTAAGCTCTTTGAGTATCTCCATGCCATGCTTTACTTTGCCATGTTCAGGTCCTGTAGCATGTAGTTTTGTTGCTCCGAAGAGTGCTACCTGATCTGAAATTCCAGACTAGTGTTAATTTCACTAAGTCTGAGATATGTTTGCCATATGCATTTTTGCCATGCTTGTTTGAACCTGTTAATGGATGGATTGGCCGTAGCTCAGTACTAGACTTTTGTTAAGCATCTTGAATGCATCCCTGCCATGTATTTTGTTGTCATGTTTGGTTGCTGTAGCATGTTCATCTCATTGCATTTAGATGGCTACTTGCTGTAAATCGCAGACCGGTGCCATTTTTGAATCGCTTGCCATTTCCAAACCGTAACTCCGTTCCCGACGTTCTTTATATCGTTTTGAAGCGATTTCATCTCATATTTCTAGTGGCGCACTTGGATTTCCAAGTTGAGGCCAGGTTCATGCATTTCCTGTCATATCTTGCATTTTGCATCCCGCATCGCATCCCGCATAGCATATCATCATTGCATCATCTTGTTTGATCCTTGCACGTGGTTGATTGTGTTCCGTTTGTTTGTTTGTCTTGTTTGGGTAGAGCCGGGAGACGAGTTCACTAATGAGGAGCCCGTTGAGTTTGCTTTCGAGGATCCAGCCAACTTTGACAACTGTGTAGGCAAGATGATCATACCCTCGAAATCACTACTATCTTTGCTACGCTAGTCTGCTCTCTCTTTTGCTTTGCCATTGCTATGATGCCTACCACTTGCTTTCAAGCCTCCCAAATTGCCATGTCAAACCTCTAACCCACCATTGTCCTAGCAAACCGTTGATTGGCTATGTTACCACTTTGCTCAGCCCCTCTTATAGCGTTGCTAGTTGCAGGTGAAGATTGGAAGGCCGTTCCTTGTTGGAACATTTATTTACTTGTTGGGATATCATTATATTATCTTGTTATCTTAATGCACCTATATACTTGGTAAAGGGTGGAAGGCTCGGCCTCTCGCCTAGTGTTTTTTTCCACTCTTGCCGCCCTAGTTTCCGTCATATCGGTGTTATGTTCCCGGATTTTGCGTTCCTTACGCGGTTGGGTTATAATGGGAACCCCTTGATAGTTCACCTTGATTAAAGCTTTTCTAGCAATGCCCAACCTTGGTTTTACCATTTGCCACCTAGCCTCTTTTCCCTTGGGTTTTCGGAGCCCAGGGGTCATCTTATTTAAACCCCCCCTGGGCCAGTGCTCCTCTGAGTGTTGGTCCGACCGAGTAGACTGCGAGGCCACCTCGGGGCAACTTGAGGGTTGGTTTTACTCGTAGGATGTCTCATCTAGTGTGCCCTGAGAAAGAGATATGTGCAGCTCCTATCGGGATTTGTCGGCACATTCAGGCAGTGTTGCTGGTCTTGTTTTAACCTGTCGAAGTGTCTTGAATTACCGAGATACCGAGTCTGATCGGAACGTCTTGGGAGGAGGTCTATTCCTTCGTTGACCGTGAGAGCTTGTAATGGGCTAAGTTGGGACTCCCCTGCAGGGATTTGAACTTTCGAAAGCCGTGCCCACGGTTATGGGCAGATGGGAATTTGTTAATGTCCGTTTGTAGATAACTTGAACCTTAACCTAATTAAAATGAATCAACTGAGTGTGTTACCGTGATGGCCTTTTCTCGGCGGAGTCCGGGAAGTGGACACGGTGTTGGAGTAATGTTTGCGCAGGTTGCTCTCTAGTTTCTCGCTCGTGCTTTGCCCCCTCTTCTCTCTCTCTTTTGCGATTAAGTTAGCCACCATATTTTGCTAGTCACTTGCTGCAGCTCCACTTATATTTACCTTGCCATACCTATAAGCTTAAATAGTCTTGATCACGAGGGTGCGAGATTGCTGAGTCCCTGTGGCTCACAGATTACTATTACACCAGATGCAGGGCCTGATGATTCCGCTCCAGGAGACGCGTTTGAGCTCAAGTGGGAGTTCGACGAAGACTCTCAATGTTACTATGTTGCCTTTCCCGATGATCAGTAGTGGTGCCCAGTTGGGGGTGATTGGAACTGTGTCGCATGTTGGGTTCTCTTTTATTTTGGCGCCGTGGCCCGCGCCATGAGTGTTTGGATGATGTAATGTTATTTATGTACTTGATTGACGTGGCGAGTGTAAGCCAACTATGTTATCTCCCATTTTATGATTATATTACATGGGATGTTTGTGAAGATTACCTAACTTGCGACATATGCCTTCAATGCGATTATGTCTCTAAGTCGTGCCTAGACTCGTGGGAGCTATAGTCGCATCGAGGGTGTTATAAGGAAGCCCCCAAGTGACCATAATTGTGGCATTGCGCTAATCAAGAGGGATTATTCACAGCTATGCTTTGAATACGAGCAGGAAGCCCCCAAGTGACCATAATTGTGGCATTGCGCCGATCAAGAGGGATTATTCACAACTATGCTTCGAATACGAGCAGGAAGCCCCCAAGTGACCATAATTGAGGCATTGCGCCAATCAAGAGGGATTATTCACAGCTATGCTTCGAATATGAGCAGGAAGCCCCCAAGTGACCATAATTGTGGCATTGCGCCGATCAAGAGGGATTATTCACAGCTATGCTTCGAGTACGAGCAGGAAGCCCCTAAGTGGCCATAATTGTGGTATTGCACCGATCAAGAGGAATTATTCACAGCTATGCTTCAAATACGAGAAGGAAGCCCCCAAATGACCATTGGTAGTAAAAAACCTTATTATCCTTTGAGATGAAATGAACAGAGACCCTGTATTAGCAGGGATGCCATCTTTATTATAATCATCATAATATATACATTGGCAAGATATGTACATTGTAAGAGCCAGCGGCTCAAGTGTAGTAAGGCCGAAGATGAGCAATATTCCATGGCCAACGGGTCTCCTCCTCCGACGTGTGTGAGTCCTTGTGGTCTCGAACATCGACAAGGTAGTATGATCCATTGTTTAGATTCTTGCTGACCACGAAAGGCCCTTCCCAAGGTGGGGATAACTTATGCATATCAGTTTGATCCTGAATAAGCCGGAGCACCAAGTCACCTTCTTGAAAGGTTGTGGTCTTAACCCGGCGGCTATGATAACAACGCAAATCTTGCTGATAAATCGCTGATAGAGCCTCCACGAGGTCACGCTCCTCATCTAATAGGTCAAGTGCATCTTGACGTTCCTTTTCATTATCAGCTTCAACGTAAGCCGCCACACGAGGTGAATCGTGATGGATGTCACTGGGGAGAACCGCCTCTGCTCCACAGACCATGAAAAAAGGTGTGTGACCCATAGATCTGTTGGGGTGGTATTAATGCTCCATAACACGAAAGGTAACTCCTCCGCCCAACAACCCGGCGTCCTCTATAAGGGAGCCATAAGCCGGGGCTTGATGCCTTTCAGGATCTCTTGATTAGCTCTCTCGGCTTGACCATTAGACTGGGGGTGAGCCACTGATGATACATCAAGCCGGATGTGCTCACGTTGAAAAAATTCCTCCATGGCACACTTGGATAGATTAGTGCCATTATCAGTTATAATACTGTGGGGAAAAGCAAAATGGAAAATCACCTTTTTCATGAATTGAACCGTCGTTGCCGCGTCACATTTACTGACTGGCTCTACTTCAACCCACTTTGTAAACTTATCAACCGCCACCAGGAGGTGCGTCTTTTTGTCCTTGGACCTTTTGAAAGGCCCAACCATATCAAGCCCCCAGACTGCAAATGGCCAAGTAATTGGAATCATCCTCAATTCTTGAGCCGACACATGAGCGTGAAAACTTCTGACAACCGTCACATCTACTGACTAGATCCTCCGCATCAGCATGCACCGTCAGCCAATGAAGCCATGACGAAAAGCCTTGGCTACAAGAGATTTAGACTTGTCATGATGACCACAACCCCTTCATGAATCTCTCATAGAATCCCACAACCTTCTTCAGGAGAAACACAGCGTTGAAATGCCCCTATGACACTACGATGATGCAATTCTCCAATGTCAATGGTCATTGACTTAGACCGCCGGGTTATCTGTCTGGCCAAAGTTTCATCCTCAGGTAACTCGCCCCGGGTCATGTAAGCCAAATAGGGAACTATCCAATCAGGAATAGCATGAAGAGCCGCCACCAGCTGTGCCTCTGGGTCAGGAATAGCAAGATCCTCCTTTGTAAGCAATTTGACAGAAGGGTTATGTAGAATATCTAGGAAAGTATTAGGTGGCCCCGGCTTATGCTGAGATCCTAACCGGCTTAAAGCATCAGCCGCCTCATTTTTCCTGCGATCAACATGTTCAACTTGATAACCCTGGAAGTGACCTGCGATAGCATCGACCTCTCGATGATAGGCCGCCATGAGTGGATCTTTAGAGTCCCTAGTGCCAGAAACTTGCTGAGCTGCTAGATCTGAGTTGCCCAAGCACCTCACCTGGCTATATTCATCTCCTTAGCCATCTGAGTGATGAAAGTTGTCTTCTCCTGTTCCTTAACTGCCATCTTGATATGATGATAACCAGAATAAGCATCCAAAAAACTCAAACGCTCACAACCCGCCGTAGCATCAATAATCTGATCAATACGTGGGAGAGCAAAGGGATTAGCCGGACAAGCCTTATTTAAGTCTGTGTAATCCACACACATACACCAAGTGTCGTTCTTCTTAAGCACCAGCACCGGGTTAGCCAACCACTCAAGATGAAAAACTTCAACAATGAAACCAGCCGCCAAGAGCCGGGCCACTTCTTCACCAATGGCCTTACGCCTCTCTTCATTAAAACGGCAAAGAAACAACTTGAATGGTTTAAAATTTGGATCAATATTAAGAGTGTGCTCAGTGAGTTCCCTCGGTACACCTGGCATGTCAGAAGGTTTCCATGCAAATATGTCCCGGTTAAGGATGAACTCGATGAGAGCGCTTTCCTATTTCAGATCCAGATTAGCACTGATGCTGAACTGCTTGGATGAATCGCTAGGAATGTAATCAACCAGCTTGGTGTCATCTGCCGACTTAAACTTCAAGACCGGATCATGCTCCATAGTTGGCTTTTTCAAAGAGGTCATATATGCCGGGTCAACATTGTCTTTATAAAACTCCAACTCCTCTGTTGCGCAGACAGAGTCAGCGTAAGCAGCGTCACCTTCTTCACACTCCAAGGCTATCTTGCGACTCCCATGCACTGTTATAGTGCCCTTGTGACCCGGCATCTTTAGCTGCAAGTAAACATAACAAGGCTTTGCCATAAACTTCGCATAAGCCGGCCGCCCAAATAGAGCATGATAAGGGCTCTTGATCTTAACCACTTCAAAGGTTAGCGTCTCAGATCTGGAATCGGAATCATCTCCAAAAGCAACCTCCAGGGCTATCTTACCAACTGGGTATGCCGACTTACCAGGCACCACACCGTGAAAGACAGTGTTCGATGGTTTAAGATTTTTATCAGTCAATCCCATGCAATGGAAAGTTTCATAATAAAGGATATTGATGTTGCTACCTCCGTCCATGAGTATCTTAGTGAATTTATATCCTCCAACCTGAGGCGCCACCACCAAAGCCAAGTGAACCGGATTATCAACCCGGGGCGGGTGATCCTCACGACTCCACACAATGGGTTTTTCAGACCAGCGTAAGTAACGGGGAACTGCCGGCTCAATGGCTTTCATAGCCCTTTTATGGAGCTTCTGATCCCGCTTGCATAAACTTGCATTGAAGACATGGTACTGCCCACTATTCAACTGCTTCGGGTTACTCTGATACCTAGATTGCTGTTGTTGATTCCCCTAACTGGACTGTTGATGATAACCACTCTGATTGCCTTGATTGCTTGGGTGACCCTGGAAACCGTAATTAGAACCGCCACCACCATAACCCGGACAATGAGAGCCGGAACCTGAGCCGCCGCCCGGCCCATGATTGTTCTGAAAAAAATTGCATTTTTCAACTCCTTCATAATTCGTCAGTCTTTCCAGAGGTGACTGGACGGTCTTTCCCACGTACCATGCTTTGGGCAAGGCTCATTCATCATCTGCTCAAGATTGACAGTGCCCCCTCCTCCCCGAGGTGGTGGCTTTCCCTTACGACGCGACCATTATCCTGTGTGTTGGTGTTGGCCACAAAATCTAAATTACCATCTGCTTTGCGCTTTCCATTGCCCCCCTGACTCGCCGGGTTATGATGCTGGCCCTTGGTGTTGCCACTCTTCTTTCCTTTTCCCATCTTTTCATCAATAGACTCGGGGTCCTTGGTACTATCAGAGTCGGCGTATTTAATCAGAGCTGCCATCAGTTCCCCCATGTCATTGCAGTGGCGCTTGAGTCATCCTAGATTCTGTTTAAGAGGCAAAAAACGGCAATTTTTCTCCAACATTAGGACCGCTGAGCCAGCATTAATGTTATCCGACGAGTGCAAGATGGCTTTGACCCGGCGCACCCAATGAGTCGTTGACTCGCCCTCTTCTTAAGCATAGGCATCCAAATCCACAATTGACATGGGCTGTTTGCACGTATCTTTGAAATTATGGATGAACCGGCCCTTTAACTCAGCCCACGACCCAATGGAATTGGCAGGCAGTCCCTTTAACCAAGTAAGGGCCGTCCCCTCCAGCATCATGGTAAAGTATTTGGCACAAGCAACATCACTAACTTCCAGCAGCTCCATGGCCATCTCGTAACTCTCAATCCACGCCTCGGGGGGTTAGTCGGCTGTGTAGTTGGGTACCTTATGAGGTCCTTTTAAATCCTTGGGCAGACGCTCATTACGCAGAGCCGGCACTAAACATGGTACACCCGTGCTTCTAGTGGCCGCGCCTGCCTCCACCGAAGTTGTCAGATAAACCGGATATGGTTGATGAGTCGCGTACTGAGCCGCTAGCTCAGCCTCCTGACATGCTCTATCCTGATCCATTAGGGCCTGAGTATTACGGGGAGGGTCATGTCCACGGGGCGGGTTACGACACTGCTCACTGCTTGACACTACCGGGGAGTCCATGTGTCTGCTATAACTCCGGCTTGGGCGAGGGGTTGAATGGATCCTCTCACGTTTGTAAGAATAATCCTCCTGCTGCACCAATGCTGTCTAAATAAGCTCTCTAGCCCTCCGTGTTTCAATCGCAGCCGGAGATTCGCCTTCAATTGGGAGAGCCGCCAATCATGACGCCGCAGCAATCACGTTGTCCAAAGGGTTAGAATAACGAATCGGTGGCATCGGCACATGTTATGGCGGGATATTATTCTGACGAGATGGGTCCGTCATGCGTGGTTGAACCGGTGCTCCAGTCCCAGGTGCAGCTACTTCCCGGTTTACCCCTGGCGGGTCACTGGTCCCTGCACCAGGTGTGTTGAAGACGTTCCTCGCCTCGTAAACCAGGGGCAGACGACTTCGGTGCCTTCTCCTCACGACGTCATTTGAAGCGTTCTGATCCAATGAAAGCCGGAAGGAATCAGCCTCGATCCGTTGTGCATGAGCATCGAGAGCGGCTCGCTCCGCAGTCATCCTTGCGTCCTCAGCTGCCAAATCTTCCTTGGCCTGAGCTATCTCATCCTGCAGCTTTGCAACTTCCGCGTTATGCTGAGTTTGATTTGCCGGGTTAACCTCTGCTGTCAACAATGTTGACAAAGTGTCCAATAAGTCGGGACAGGACCTGAGCTGGCGGGCGCACAGGGCCTCCAGCCCTGAATGTCGTCGCCGTTGCTGACCCGGAAACCATCGCCGCTGCAGTCGAAGAATTTTGCACTAATTGCATACCGGCCATGAAGATCGCAACCTGGTTCGGCAGCTCATAGGGGTCTGGAATACTGTCACCATCAGAACAGCCCCCAAGCCCGTCGTCTTGCAGCTGATACAATGAAGTAGTCTCGCTTGTGGATGACTCACCATCGGAATAGATGGTCGTCTCACCACCAGACATGGATCCTTCCTCAAATTCCGCCCCATGGATGAATCCAACGAAGGTATGCTTCACGGCGGTTTGAACCCGGGTCGGTCGTGCACGCTAAGCCCTCTCGATGATGTCGGTGCAGATGTCCGGCTCATGGCCCGGTTCACGGATCTTGCCGATGAAAACATGAATTCCGCCGAAGGGGACCCGATACCCGTACTAAATTGAGCCAGCCTCGGGGCCCCATCCTGCATCGTCGATGTAGAGCTTGCCGCGGTGACTCTTGGTCATCCGGCCCATAATGTATCCCTTGATCCCTTCAAAGTTGCCCTTTAAGAACTCAAAACCGCCATGCGCTGGCCCCACGGTGGGCGCCAACTGTCGTGGAATTGTCATGGCAGATGTCCTAGCAAAAGGACTTAGTCATGGAGCCATCGCGACAGGGTTAGCTTAAAGGGGTTAAACGGGACAAAGGACACAAGGAGTTTATACTGGTTCGGCCCCTTGCGATGAAGGTAAAGGCCTAATCTAGTTTGAGGTGGTATTGCTTATGTCTTGATTACCAGGGAGCGAAAACGCTTGACCTAGCTTTCGATTTGTTGTCTCTTTCCCTAAACCGCCGCAGGGTCGTCCCTTTATATACTCAGGTTGACGCCCTGCGGTTTACAGAGTCCCGGCCGGTTCATAACAACGTGTCCGGCTCGGTGACCAAATACACATGCCTTACAATACAAGTCATACATATATGGTGGCTTACACCTATGGGCTTTAAGCCGCCTTTGGGCCTTGGGCTCTTAACAAGTCATCTTCATGAACTGCCATCTTCAATACCTTCATGGGCTTTTGATATAGTGAACCGCCGTTGGTATAAACCGGCCCCTCCTAGGCATGTCATACCTAATAATTATATCCCCAACAGCGGCTATCGTTAATTTCTGACCTTCACAGATGATTTGAGCAGATATGGGTATATCTACTTGATGAAACATAAGTCTGAAACATTTGAAAAGTTCAAAGAATTTCAGAGTGACGTGGAAATTCATCGTAACAAGAAAATAAAGTTTCTACGATCTGATCGTGGAGACGAATATTTGAGTTACAAGTTTGGTCTTCATTTGAAACAATGTGGAATAGTTTCGCAACTCATGCCACCTGGAACACCACAACATAATGGTGTGTCCGAACGTCATAACCGTACTTTAATAGATATGGTGCGATCTATGATGTCTCTTACCGATTTATCACTGTCGTTTTGGGGTTATGCATTAGAGACATCTGCATTCACATTAAATAGGGGACCATCTAAATCCGTTGAGATGACACCATATGAACTGTGGCTTAGCAAGATACCTAAGTTGTCGTTTCTTAAAGTTTGGGGCTATGATGCTTATGTGAAAAAATTTCAACCTGATAAGCTCAAACCCAAATCGGAGAAATGCGTCTTCATAGGATACCCAAAGGAAACTGTTGGGTACACCTTCTATCACAGATCCGAAGGCAAGATATTCGTTAAGAATGGATCCTTTCTAGAGAAGAAGTTTCTCTCGAAAGAAGTGAGTGGGAGGAATGTAGAACTTGATGAGGTAATTGTACCTTCTCCCGAATTGGAAAGTAGTTCATCACAGAAATCAGTTCTAGTGATTCCTATGCCGATTAGTGAGGAAGCTAATGATTATGATCATGAAACTTCAGATCAAGTTACTACCAGACCTCATAGGTCAACCAGAGTATGGTCCGCACTAGAGTGGTATGGTAATCCTTTCTGGAGGTCATGTTACTAGACCATGACGAACCTACGAACTATGAGGAAGCGATGATGAGCCCAAATTCCGCAAAATGGCTTGAGGCCATGAATCTAAGATGGGATCCATGTATGAGAACAAAGTGTGGACTTTGGTTGACTTGCCCAATGATCGGCAAGCCATTAAGAATAAATGGATCTTCAAGAGGAAGACAGACGCTGATAGTAGTATTACGATATAGAAAGCTTGAATTGTTGCATATGGTTTTCGACAAGTTCAAGATGTTGACTACGATGAGATTTTTTCACTCATGTTAGCAATTGCCACATTTTATGAAATCTGGCAAATGGATGTCAAAAATGCATTCCTTAATGGATTTCTTAAAGAAGAGTTGTATATGATGCAACAAGAAGGTTTTATCAATCCTAAAGGTGCTAACAAAGTGGGCAAGCTCCAGCGATCCATCTATGGACTGGTGTAAGCATCTCGGAGTTGGAATATATGCTTTGATAAAGTGATCAAAGCATATGGTTTTATACAGACTTGCGGTGAAGCCTGTATTTACAAGAAAGTGAGTGGGAGCACTACAGCCTTTCTGATAAGTATATGTGAATGACATATTGTTGATCAGAAATGATGTAGAATTTTCTGGAAAGCAAAAAGGAGTGTTTGAAAGGAGTTTTTCAAAGAAGGACCTCGGTGAAGCTACTTACATATTGAGCATCAAGATCTATAGAGATAGATCAAGACGCTTGATATATTTTTCAATGAGTACATACCTTGACAAGATTTTGAAGTAGTTCAAAATGGAACAGTCAAAGAAGGATTTCTTGCTTGTGTTGCAAGGTGTGAAGTTGAGTAAAGACTCAAAAGCCGACCATGGCAGAAAATAGAAAGAGAATGAAAAGTCATTCCCTATGCCTCAGCCATAGGTTCTATAAAGTATGCTATGTTGTGTACTAGACCTATTGTGTACCTCACCAAGAGTTTGACAAGAGGGTACAATAGTGATCCAGGAGTGGATCACTAGACATCGGTCAAAATTATCCTTAGTGGAATAAGGATATGTTTCTCGGTTATGGAGGTGACAAAAAGTTCGTTGTAAAGAGTTACGTTGATGCAAGTATTGACACCGATCTGGACGACTCTGAGTCTTAATCTGGATACATATTGAAAATGGGAGCAATTAGCTAGAGTAGCTCTGTGCAAAGCATTGTAGACATAATTTTTTTTGCAAAATACATACGGCTCTGAATGTGGCAGACCCATTGACTAAATTTCTCTCACAAGCAAAACATGATCTCTCTTTGGGTGTTAATCACATCGGGATGTGACATACTCCCTCCGTCCCATAATATAAGAACGTTTTTGGTACTATATTAGTGTAAAAAACGTTCTTATATTATGAGATAGAGGGAGTAGATTATTGACTCTAGTAGCCCCTTTGGGTATTAGTCACATGGAGATGTGAACTATTGGTGTTAAATCACATGACGATGTGAACTAGATTATTGACTCTCGTGCAAGTGTAAGACTGAAGGAAATATGCCCTAGAGGCAATAATAAAGTTGTTATTTATATTTCC
Source organism: Triticum aestivum (assembly GCF_018294505.1). Classification (NCBI taxonomy): domain Eukaryota; kingdom Viridiplantae; phylum Streptophyta; class Magnoliopsida; order Poales; family Poaceae; genus Triticum; species Triticum aestivum. The sequence goes on along the minus strand of NC_057797.1, from coordinate 389,709,814 downwards.
TTATATCATGATAAATGTTTATTATTCATGCTAGAATTGTATAAACTGAAAACTTGATACTGTGTGAATACATAGACAAACAGAGTGTCCTAGTATGCCTCTACTTGACTAGCTTGTTAATCAAAGATGGTTGAGTTTCCTAGCCATAGACATGTGTTGTCATTTGATGAACGGGATCACATCATTAGAGAATGATGTGGTGGACAAGACCCATCCATTAGCTTAGCACTATGATCGTTTAGTTTGTTGCTATTGCTTTCTTCATGACTTATACATGTTCCTATGACTATGAGATTATGCAACTCCCGAATGCCGGAGGAACACTTAGTGTGTTATCAAACGTCACAACGTAACTGGGTGATTATAAAGATGCACTACAGGTGTCTCCGATGGTATTTGTTGAGTTGGCATAGACTGAGATTAGGATTTTTCACTCCGATTGTCGGTGAGGTATCTCTGGGCCCTCTCGGTAATGCTCACGGGAAGATGCATTACGAAACGAGTAAATAGACTTGTTGGTAACGAGATTGAACTAGGTATGAGGATACCGACGATCGAATCTCGGGCAAGTAACATACCGATGACAAAGGGAACAATGTATGTTGTTATGCGGTTTGACAGATAAAGATCTTCGTAGAATATGTAGGAGCCAATATGAGCATCCAGGTTCCGCTATTGGTTATTGACCGGAGATGTGTCTCAGTCCTGTCTATATAGTTCTCGAACCCGTAGGGTTCGCACGCTTAACGTTTGATGACGATCGGTATTATGAGTTTATGTGTTTTGATGTACCGAAGGTAGTTCGGAGTCCCGGATGTGATCACAGAGATGACGAGGAGTCTCGAAATGGTTGAGAAATAAAAGATTGATATATTGGACGATGTTATTCAGACACCGGATGAGTTACGGGGTCACCGAATAAATATCGGAGTGCCGGAGGGTTATCGGAAACCCCGGGGGAACTAATGGGCCAACATGGGCCTTGTGTGTGAGAGAGAGAGGAGAGGGTCCTAGGGCTGCCCCCCTTGAGGAGTCCTAAATGGACTAGGAGGGGGCGGCGCCCCCTCCCTTTCCTTCTCCCTCTCTCCCCCTCCTTCCTTCCCCCTCTCTTCCCTTGTTGGAAACCTACTAGGAATAGGATTCCTATTCCTAGTAGGAATCCTACTTGGGGCGCGCCCCATGAGGGCCGGCCGGCCTCCCCCTTGCTCCTTTATATACTGGGGTAGGGGGCACCCTAGAACACACAAGTTGACAGTTGTCTTAGCCGTGTGTGGTGCACCCCTCCACAGATTTCCACCTCGGTCATATCATTGTAGTGCTTAGGCGAAGCCCTGCGTCGGTAAATTCATCATCACCGTCATCACGCCGCCGTGCTGACGAAACTCTCCCTCGGCCTCAACTGGATCAAGAGTACGAGGGACGTCACCGAGCTGAACGTGTGCAGATCACGGAGGTGCCGTGCGTTCGGTACTTGATCGGTTGGATCGCGAAGACATTCGACTACATCAACTGCATTTATTTATGCTTTCACTTTTGGTCTATGAGGGTACGTGGACACACTCTTCCCTCTCATTGCTATGCATCTCCTAGATAGATTTTGCGTGATCGTAGGATTTTTTTTGGAAATACTGCGTTCCCCAACAAAGATGACTTTTCTCCCATTAACTTTGATAGACCTTTCTTGAACACCGTTAATGCTAAAATAGATTGTGAGAAACAAACTGTCGGTGTTAGTTTTGGTGATGAGTCTCATGAGTTTAATTTTTCTAAGTTTAGTAGAAAGCATCATAAGGTAGAATTGCCTAGTGGGGATGAAATAATTTGTCTTGCTTCTATAGTTATGCCTCCTACTGATCCACTAGAAAAATATTTGCTAGACCATTAGAATGATATGCATATGCATGATAGAAATTAAAAAGATAAAAAATTATTTGAACAACGTCCTCTGCTAAATAGAATTTTCCTATTGAAACTTTAGGAGGTCCTCGTCCACCTAAAGGTGATCCTATGTTTGAATTAAAACAATTGCCAGACACTTTGGAATATGCTTATATTGATGAGAAGAAGATATATCCTGTTATTATAAGTGCTAACCTTTCAGAACATGAAGAAGAAGGATTATTAAAGGTTTTGAAGAAGCACCGAGCTGTTATTGGGTATACTCTTGATGAGTTAATGGGCATTAGTCCCACTCTCTGTTAGCACAAAATTAATATGGAGCCTCATGCTAAACCCGTTGTTGATCACCAACGACATTTAAATCCTAAAATGAAAGAAGTGGTAAGAACTAAAATACTGAAGTTTCTGGAAGCAGGTATAATCTATCCTATAGCTAGTAGTAGATGGGTAAGTCATGTTCGTTGTGTCCCTAAGAAGGGAGGTATTACCGTTGTTCCTAATGATAAGAATGAACTTATTCCACAAAGAATTGTCACTAGCTATAGAATGGTAATTGATTTTAGAAAATTAAACAAAGCTACTAGAAAAGATCATTACCCTCTACCTTTTATTGATCAAATGCTAGAAAGATTGTCAAAGCACACACATTTTTGCTTCCTTGATGGATATTCTAGTTTTTCTCAAATACCTATCTCACAACCTAGTCAGGAGAAAACCACCTTTACTTGTCCTTTTGGAACTTATACTTATAAACGTATGCCTTTTGGTTTATGTAATGCACCTGTATCTTTTAAAGATGTATGAGTGCTATATTCTCTCATTTTTGTGAAAAGATTGTTGAGGTTTTCATGGGTGATTTTTCCATTTATGGAACTTCTTTTGATGATTTCTTGAGCAACCTTGATCGAGTTTTGTAGAGATGCGAGAAGACTAATCTTGTCTTGAATTGGGAGAAGTGTCACTTTATGGTTAATGAAGGTATTGTATCAGGACACAAAATTTCTGAACGAGGTATTGAAGTGGATAAAGCTAAAGTTGATGCAATTGAGAAAATGCCATGTCCTAAAGATATCAAAGGTATTCGTAGTTTCCTCGATCATGCTAGTTTCTATAGGAGGTTTACTAAAGACTTCTCTAAAATTTCTAGGCCTCTTACGAATCTTTTACAAAAGGATGTTCCATTTGTTTTTGATGATGATTGTGTAGAAGCCTTTGAAACACTTAAGAGAGCCTTAATTTCTGCACCTATTGTTCAACCACCTGATTGTAACTTGCCTTTTCAAATTATGTGTGATGCTAGTGATTATGCTGTTGGTGCTGTCCTAGGACAAAGAGTTGATAAGAAATTAAATGTTATTCATTATGCTAGTAAAACTTTAGATGGTGCTCAACACTACAAAAAAAGACACATCCGTGACATTTTGGGCCGAACGATTTTTTTCTATCATGCTTATGACACTTCTATGACGATAATTGTGACAAAACCCGGTATCATCATAGATGTGGTGGGCTCCTCTTCTATGACAAAAAATCATGACAGAAAATGGGCTTTTTGTCTTGGGCAGGCTGGAGATGTAGCTGCATGAAATTCTTTGGGCCGTCCATGAAGGAAAAAACCTTGGTAGAAGCAAGGGCGAGGAAAATATCGGGGAGTTCTCGGTTACGGTGGGTGGTCGGGGCCGAGCGATCACGGAGGGATTGCGCGTTTCTCTCGTACACGTACGCGCGTGGGTGTGAGGCGTTGGGCTCTAACTGAACCTGAGCGAGGCGTTCGCCTACTGAACCCGAGTGATTGCATTGGCTACGCATTTCTGAACCTGAGCGATCGATCGATCCCTGGCTGTTAACTGAACCCGATCGAGTGATTCCTTCGCTACCGCTGCCAAATGAAGCCGATCGAACCTGCTGCCCCTTGATGAACAGTGAATGTTGTTGGGTGTTGGTTGAACGAGTTGAGGCGTACGTGGTTGGGGTTGGATGAACAGTTCCCGGTGGGGGTTGGATGAACAGGACCCTAGGTCGTTGCCGCTGGATGAACAGGACCCCGAGAGGAGAGCCGCCATAGCTGAGCTGGTTGGGTGTGGATGAACAGGACCTCGTGGAGGGCTGGTTGAACAGTAGCTGGTGGAGGGCTGGACGAACAGTAACCCATGGGTGACCAGTAGCTAGTGGAGGCAGGAGGAAGACGCGGTGGATGAACAGTGCATGTGCAGGCTGAAGGAAGTCGACGGTGGGTGAACAATAGCCCGTGGAGTCCCGTTTTGCGATACGCCACACCCCTCCGATAAACAGGGCCCCCGTTTCGACCGTAGCGCTGCAACACAAGTCTGTTTCCTCCGTGTTGCGGTACGCCACAACCCTCCCGATGAACAGGACCCCTGTTTCGACCGTAGCGCTCCAACTCAAGTCTGTTTCCTCTGTTTTGCGGTATGCCACACCCCTCCCGATGAATAGGACCCCCGTCTCGACCGTAGTCGGTCGAATAGAAGGATGTTTCATCCGTACTACGGTACGCTAGACCCCTTTTCGGTTCTTCCGTCCAAGCCAATTGGCTCCCATTGAACAGGACGCATTTCGACCCAGTCTATTGCCTCCCGATGAACAGGACGTTGTTTCTCCATTTCAACCCAGCCGGTTGGCTACCCGATGAACAGGACGTCGTTGCTGCCGTTCGTTGCATCTCCATGTACACGAGCCCTGGCCATACGTATGAGAGAGTAGGCGTTCAAGACCCCGCCCGTATGTACGTATGTGGCCGTATTTTTTGGCATGTGGCTGTACTTACGTGTACACGGTTTACAAGGGACCACCTGAACTACTATGTCGGGGGCTCTACTACTACATGTGTCGCTGCTTGCTCGGCTACGGTTCATCGTTGCAGAGAGACCGGTCGACCAGTATTGTAACATCCCAATTTTCAATTTGGATGTTATACATAGGTCATCATATGCATATCATATTTTATTTGCATCTTGGTTGTCATCCTAGAAATCTTAAGCAACTCGAGGAGAGAGTTGGAGATTTCTTTTATTTTCATATTTGAATTTTCTCAAATTTGAAAAAGGATCATTTTGATTTTTAATAATTTTTCTCTCCGAAATACTTCCAATATTAAAATAAATGAGTGGATATAAAATGACTTCTCCAAATAAGAGGGGAATATTGGAGGAAAATATTAAAATCAAATAAATATTTTATTTGGAATTTTATTGCCTTTTTATTTGAATTAGAAAAATATGCATTTTTCAAAATTGCATTTTTAGACCAGGAAAATGTTCACCTTGTTCTAAATATTTTATTTAGACGGTGAATTTTTTTTGGCATTTTAGAATTTTTTTTATATTTTATTAGGATTTTTGGTTTTCGGCGGAATATATTTAAAAAAAATCGGGCGCTGAACTGGCCCGGCCCAGCTTGGAGCCAGGCCTCGGCCCAGCGCCGCACCGCCTCGCGCCGGACTCCGGCGAGGAGTCTGGATCGCCGCCGCCTAGCGCCCCTCGCCCAAGTCGGACCCCCGGGGCCCCTTTATATACGGCCGACCTCGGCCCCTCCTCACCAAGTCACCGTCGCCTCCACCAAGCCGTGCCGCTGCCGCACTTGCTCGCCGCCGCCGCCGCCTCCTCCCGCTGCAGCCGCCGCCGCCCTGCACCTACCCGGCACCGCCGCACCCCGCAGCCCCCGCCGGAGCCGCCGCACCCCGCCCGCTGACGCCGCCATTGACCGGTATAGAAACCGCCCGGTTCGCCGGTTCGTTCGTTTTTTCCGTTTTAGATCTAGATCGGGTTTTCTCGGTTTTCTCAGTTTTTTCGATCGAATCTATTTAGCGTCGTTCGCCCGAACGTCTCTGTTCGCGAACGCATTCGTTCGTTTTTCTCTGAAAACGAACGTTCGTTCGTTAGTCTTTTCTTTTTATTTTATTTTTCGGTCAGGGACCTATCCGCGATTATTTTTATCGCAGATTAGCCCCTGATCTTCAAACGCTCGCAAATTTTTAACTGTTTGTCCAAATCAAATGAAACCAACGCCAAAATCTTCGTCTCGAACCCCTCTTTCTAGTTAAACAACTTGAACATGATTTTGAAAATTTAAAATTTGGTTTCAAGCACATTTGAATTCGATTTTCTTTTGATGGTAGTTTGAGTTTCGTAGCTCCGATTTGATTGATTCTTTTTGCAAATCGAAGCTCTTCAGTTGAACTTTCGGTTTGGATCTTTTCTCTTGAGTTTTACCCTTGCATATTATGCTTGAGTGCTTATGTATGCTATTGTTTGTTTACGATAGAGTTTCCGGAGTGCGAAGCGTGCTACTACGAGTCACTAGGGTTTTCAGATCGTCAGCAAGGAAAGTAACGCTTTGATCATACCCCTTTATTACCCAGTCTAATGCATTAGTTTCAACCCTCAAACATTGCATGTTTCGGATCTGTTTAACATGTGGATATTGGGAAGTAGTTGTTGAGGTAGTACCTATTGCCCTTTTCATTCAAACCCTGGGAGTTACTTCTACGTTATGCTTACACCGCTATGCTATGCTCGTAGACGTGGTTTGGTTTGAGTGATTCATGATGGTTGTCAGTATTATTGTGAACTGAAGGTTTATTTAAGGTGGCTACTTTAACACACATCTGGGTGGATTGTTTGTGGGCACCTGGGGCAATCCAGTGATGTCCAAGGAGATCTCGGGGAATCCGTGTGATCATCCTATGGTTCGCCACCCAGGCTCAAAGGGATCATATTGTTATTCATGCTAGAAACTTCCGTGTGCAGCCACAAGGCATTATGGGCTCTGGCATAGTTGAGTATGTTGTATGACCTCTTTCAGTGGTAAACTAGCAGATGTAGGGGATGTAGGTGGTACGGTTTACCCGTCGAAAGGGCTAATGCTTCTGAAAGACTATGTCTCGGTCATCCGTTTCTCAAACATCATTTAGTGCGAGAAATCAATGGAGGAGATCGAGTCTTGTGGGAAAAGTGTGCAAACCTCTGCAGAGTGTACAAACTAATCATGATTAGCCGTGTCCCCGGTTATGGACATCTTGAGTATCCGGTGCTTGAATTATTATGTTGATCTCATCGATTTACTTAATTAATTTGTTGGGTTAATGATTATTAATTTGGGATTGAGATGGGGTTATCATTCTCAATGTTTTCAACAAACTTTGTAGTTAAATAGAATATATTCCTTTGTTGTAGGAAAAACTAGCTTTCTGCAAAAATAACCATAGAGCCTCCACCAGCCAAATATGCATATATTTATAGTTGTTGCTCATTCATTGCTCTACAATGTTATTTCGCCAGCATATTCCTTGTGCTGACCCCTTTCGGGCTGCAACATATTATGTTGTAGACTTTTCAGATGAAGAGTAAGGTGTGCTAGGTCGTTGTCTAGCACTCAGCTATGATGTTGTAGTTGATGGACTCATTTTACCTTCGAAGCCTTCCGCTGTTATCTTCATTAGATGGCCTTCGGCCATATTATTGTAATAAGTACTCTCTTTTGAGATATTCGATGTAATAAGTGTGTGATTGCGCTCTGTTATAAATCCTTCAATTACTGTGTGCGTCAGGATTACCGATCCAGGGATGACACTTATGCACAAAGATTTGACCGTTTGAGGTCGGATCGCTACAAGATGGTATCAGAGCACACGCTGACTGTAGGACGCGACCACTAAGATAAGTGTTAGGTCACTCTTCTCTACTCATTTCTGACTCTTCTCCACTTTCCACTCTATAGATGGCAGATTCAAGGAACGAGTTTGCTCAACCGGATGAAGACACCCCTTTTGGACGACACTTGAAGGAGGCCACTAGATACCCGAACATCGGAATACCAAGTTTCACTGGGACGTACACCGCCACTCTACCGGAAGAACAGGGCTGGACCATTCAAGTACATGTTTCAGGAAGAACATTCATACCAGAGACTGAGCCCATAGAGTTTTCCTTTGATGCACCAACCTGGAGTCTAGGAAAGAGTATGGCAGCACACATCACCATGGGACGCATCAAAGAAGTTTACCACAAGGATCTTAAGGACACCATCTACCAGATATGCGGATGCTGAGATGAGCAATGGGAGATGATCAGCACCAAGAGGGACAAGTCCATTGCAGCCTACATCCAGGAGTTAAACCAACACATTCGTCGACAGGAGAACCAGATGTGCACCAGCATGATAGACCTGAAGAAGGTGATGACCAGGAACATGGAGCTAGAAGAGGAACTCAAGTCTAAACGCGATGGATATGAAGAGGAAATTGCAGTGCTACTGGAGAAGAATGAAGACCTGAAGAAGAAACTAGGAGTATTCATGGGAGACCCTGCGCCAGGAGGTGATGACCATCCTGAGGACTACATCATCATCGACGACACTGACTCTGACCCCGACAGTAGTGATGATGATTACGAGGACGAAGCTGGAGCAGATATCATGGAGTCTTCTTCCGATCAAAATTTCTAGTCGACCACCATATTATCAGTAGTATTTCCCCATGTATATAGTAGTAGTCTGAATATTTGTAACGATAGATAGATCAATTATATTCCCTTGTTTGAATTGAGTGGTGTGTTATGATTGTGTTTGTCTCATGTGAATATGGGTGGTGATTTTCTCCTTAGACCTCATTCTATTCTAATCTCTTCCCTCTAAACCCATCAGATGCCTCCGAGACGTGACCCCAGATTTGTCTTCCCACCGGAGCTCACTCAGTTGATATAGTAGCAGAATGCCTTGATGCAGCTACTAGTTCGGAACCAAGGCAACAACAACAACCCACCGCCACCACCTCCAGTTGACAACTTAGCCCGTTTTCTGACGCTGAATCCGTCGGTGTTTTCTAGTAGCACCGAGCTGATTGTTGCTGGTGACTAGCTCCGCAGGATTGGAAGGGAGTTGACCACCGCAGGTTGCACAAATGCTGAGAAGGTGCGCTTTGCCGCACATCAATTGGATGGACCAGCAACCTCATGGTGGGAGAATTACACAACCACTTTTCCCATAGCCAATGTCACATGGGATCAGTTTCAGCAAGCTTTCCGCACAGCCCATGTCTCAACTGGAGCTATGAATATGAAGAAGTGTGAGTTCCACAACTTACGCCAGGGAAATAGTACTATGGGGCAGTACGTAGATTAGTTTAGCAAGTTAGCCCGCCATGCCCCAGATGATGTGGCCACAGATGTCGCGAAGCAGGAGAAGTTTATGGAAGGTCTGAATGATGAGATGAGTATGAAGTTGATGGTGGCAACATTCACTAACTATCAGGAGTTGGTAGACCGGGCCCTTATGATTGAAAGCAAACAACCAGCAGATAGAGAGCCGCAAACGGAAGTATGGACATGGGAAGTATAATTCTGGAGATTAGCAGAAGCCTCGCTTTACCCCTAACCCCGGAGGTTACGCCCATAACCATGGAGGCCATACTCACAATGGAGGAAGTTCACATAACCACAGTGGGCCTAAGAATGGAAACATGAATGGAGCAAGCAGTAGCCAGAATCGCCCCAACCCAGCAACGCCCGCCAAGAAAGACCTGAGCCATGTTACCTGTTACAAGTGCGGGAAGACTGGGCACTACACCAACGATTGTTCTGAGTCGAAGAATGGCAATGGAAATGGAGACTCTGGGAAGAAGCCCAATCCCTTCACCAGAGGTCAAGTCAACCACATCAACGTGGAGGAGGTTGAAGATCAGCCCGATGCAGTGATCGGTAAGTTTTTTATTAAGTCATTTACCGCACTCGTTCTTTTCGATACTGGTGCATCACATTCATACATGTCAAGGGGATTTGTGGACAATTTTAAGTTACCAACCTTAGCCCTTAGGACACCCATGTTAGTAAGCTCGCCAGGAGCGGAGTATATGGCCAGCTGATGGTGTGATCGGTTACCCTTAACCATTGGTAGCTATATTTTCCCCTTAGACCTAATAATTCTGGAGTCTCAAGGATTGGATATAATATTAGGCATGGATTGGTTACCGAAGTATGGAGGAAACATCGATTGTGTTGGTAAGTCCATTTTACTCACCACCCCGGAAGGAAAAAGGATCGAGTATGTATCTAGACATGCGTCAAGGAGTACCCAAGTGAATTATATTTCGGGGGTTATTCAGGAAGAGTGCCTATTCTGAAGGATTACTCGGATGTATTTCCAGAGGAACTACCAGGCATGCCACCAGATCGAGACATAGAATTTTTGATAGAGCTGTTGCCAGGCACCGGACCAATATCAAAGAGTCCATACCGGATGCCCGCAAATGATCTGGAGGAAATTAAGAAGCAGATTAAGGAGTTATTGGAGAAAGGTTACATTCGATGAAGTTCGTCCCCATGGGGAGCCCCAGTGCTCTTGGTTGAGAAGAAGGATGGATCTTTGAGAATGGTTGTTGATTATCGAGCATTGAATGAAGTGACGATCAAGAACAAGTACCCACTACCGATGATCAACGATTTGTTTGACCAGCTGCAAGGAGCTAAAGTATTTTCCAAGATCGATCTGCGATCAGGATACCACCAGTTGAAGATCCAAGAAAAGGATATACCTAAGACAGCTTTCACCACAAGGTATGGGCTTTATGAGTACACGGTCATGTCATTTGGATTGACCAACGCCCCTGCCTACTTCATGAGTATGATGAATAAGGTGTTCATGGAGTTTTTGGATAAGTTTGTAGTGGTGTTCATTGATGATATTTTGGTATACTGGAGGAATGAAGAGGAACACAAGGAACACTTGCGCTTAGTTCTCGAGAAACTCAGGGAACATCAGCTATATGCCAAGTTTGGCAAGTGTGAGTTTTGGCTGAAGGAAGTTGGATTTCTTGGGCATGTTATATCAGGAGAAGGTATAGCAGTAGACCCCACCAAGGTTCAGTCTATCACTGAGTGGTTGGCACACACCTCAGTTGGAGAGATCCGTAGTTTTCTCAGACTCGCGGGATTTTACAGGAGGTTCATTGAGAATTTCTCCAAGCTTGCGAAACCCATGACAGAGTTGTTGAAGAAGGACACCAAGTTCAAATGGACTGAAGATTGTGAGGCCAGTTTTTAGGAGTTGAAGAAACGTTTGGTAACAGCCCCAGTGCTAATTCTTCTGGATATACGCAAGGATTTCCAAGTGTATTGCGACGCTTCTCGCTTAGGACTTGGAGGAGTACTTATGCAGGATGGAAGAGTTGTTTCGTATGCCTCACGAAAGCTTCGACCTCATGAGTTGAATTATGCCACCCATGATTTGGAGTTAGTAGCCTTAGTGGATGCGCTTAAGACCTGGAGACATTTTTTGATTGGAAACAGAAGTGATGTGTACACGGATCACAAGAGTTTGAATTACATTTTCACGCAGAAGGAGTTGAATCTGAGGGAAAGGAGATGGTTGGAGCTTATAAAGGATTCGACATGAAGCTGCACTATCACCCAGGAAAGTCCAATGTTGTAGCTGACGCTTTGAGCCGAAAGAGATATGCCAATACCCTTGTAAGCGGAGGATTACCGCAGGAGTTAGTCGAGAATCTCAAGGAGCTTCGTCTAGAGATAGTTCCAAGAGGTTTTGTGGCAACAATGGAGGTTCAGTCTACATTATTGGGGAAGATTCGAGAAGCTGAGAAGGATGATAAGGAAATCGCAGAGATAAAGAAGATGAGCAAGGGAAAGGCCAAGGGTTTCCATGAGGATGAGCACGAGACCTTATGGTTTGAGGATCGTATATATGTGCCCAATAATGTTGAGATTAGGAAGTTAATACTTCAGGAAGCTCATGACTCGCCATACTCGATTCACCCCGGACACCAAAATGTATTTGGATTTGAAGGAGCGTTTCTGGTGGACGAGTATGAAGAAGGATATTTCCGAGTATGTACCAGTGTGTGATGTATGTTAGAGAGTGAAGGCACAACATCAGAAACCAGCAGGATTACTTCAGCCTATGCCGATACCCGAATGGAAGTGGGACAAGCTTGGCATGGATTTCATCACTGGATTACCCATGACCCGATCGGGGTGCGATTCAATCTGGGTAGTAGTTGATCGTTTGACAAAAGTAGCTCAATTTTATCCCAGTGAAAACCACCTATACAAGCGCGAAGTTGGCCAAGATATATATGACCAGGATCGTATATCTGCATGGAGTTCCGAGGACCATCGTATCAGATAGAGGGACATAGTTTACCTCGAAGTTTTGGAATCAATTGCACTAGTCTTTGGGTACTAGACTAGAGTTAAGTACAACCTTTCATCCGCAGACAGATGGACAGACCGAGAGAGTCAATCAGATTCTGGAGGACATGTTAAGAGCTTGTGCACTAGATTATGGATCCAGTTGGGATGACAATTTACCTTACACAGAGTTCTCCTACAACAACAATTATCAGGCTAGTTTGAAGATGGCACCTTTCGAAGATTTTTATGGAAGAAGGTGCAGGACGCCGTTAATGTGGGATGAAGTTGGAGACCGTCGGTTATTTGGACCAGATTAAGATAGCTCAGTCCAGGCAGAAGAGTTATGCAGATACTAAACGCAAGGAGGTAGTCTATGAGATTGGAGACCGAGCATATCTTCGTGTGTCACCACTGCGAGGAGTTAAACATTTTGGAGTTAAGGGAAAGTTATCCCCGAGATTGGTAGGACCGTACCGAGTTTTGGAACGTATGGGAGAGGTTGCCTACAAGTTGGAATTACCCGAAGGACTGTCAGGAGTTCATGATGTGTTTCATGTTTCCCAGTTGAAGAAGTGACATGCAGAGATGGCTGATATTCCTCTAAGAGATACAGTGCCCCTGGAAGCAATTCAGTTGGATAGTGATCTGACCTACGAGGAGAAACCCATCAAGATTCTTGAATTTGCCAGCCGAGTTACGCGCAGTAAGGTTATGAAGTTTTGCAAAGTTCAGTGGAGCCACCATACCGAGGATGAAGCCACCTGGGAACGAGAATAAGACCTACGGAAAGACCACCCACACCTATTTTCTAGCCAACCCGAATCTCGAGGGCGAGATTCACCTTAAGGGGGGTAGGTTTGTAACATCCCAATTTTCAATTTGGATGTTATACATAGGTCATCATATGCATATCATATTTTATTTGCATTTTGGTTGTGATCCTAGAAATCTTAAGCAACTCAAGGACCCGGGGAGAGAGTTGGAGATTTCTTTTATTTTCATATTTGAATTTTCTCAAGTTTGAAAAAAGGATCATTTTGATTTTTAATAATTTTTCTCTCTGAAATATTTCCAACATTAAAATAAATGAGTGGAGATAAAATGACTTCTCCAAATAAGAGGGGAATACTAGAGGAAAATATTAACATCAAATAAATATTTTATTTGGAATTTTATTTCCATTTTATTTGAATTAGAAAATATGCATTTTTCAAAATTGCATTTTTAGGCCAGAAAAAAGTACACCTTGTCCTAAATATTTTATTTAGACGGTGATAATTGTTTTTGGCATTTTAGAATTTTTTCATATTTTATTAAGATTTTTGGTTTTTTGACGGAATTTATTTTAAAAAAAATCGCGCGCCAAACTGGGTCGGCCCAGCTGGGAGCCAGGCCTCGGCCCAGCGTCGCACCGCCTAGCGTCGTGCCCGTGTCCATGCCGGACTCCGGTGAGGAGTCCGGATTGCCGCCGCCTAGCGCCCCCTCGCCCAAGTCGGACCCCCCGGGGCCCCTTTATATACGGCCGACCCCGGCCCCTTCTCACCAAGTCGCCGCCACCTCCACCAAGTCGCGCCGCCGCCGGACTTGCTCGCCGCCGCTGCTGCTAGCTGTTGCCGTGCCGCCGCCGCCTCCTCCCGCTGCAGCCGCCGCCGCCCGGCGCCGCTGCACCCTACCCTCCGACGCTGCCGTTGACCGCCGCCTGTTGACCGGTATAGAAACCGCCCGGTTCGCTGGTTTGTTCATTTTTTCGGCTTTAGATCTAGATCAGGTTTTCTCGGTTTTCTCGGTTTTTTTGATCGGTTCTATTTAGCGGTCGTTCGCCCGAACATCTCTGTTTGCGAACGCGTTCGTTCGTTTGTCTCTGAAAACGAACGTTCATTTGTTAGTCTTTCCTTTTTAATTTTTTCGGCCAGGGATCTATCTGCGATTATTTTTATCGCAGATTAGCCCCTGATCTTCAAACGCTCGCAACTTTTTAACTATTTATCCAAATCCAGTGAAACCAACGCCAAAATCTTCGTCTCGAACCCCTCTTTCTAGTTAACCAACTTGAACATGATTTTGATACTTTGAAATTTGGTTTCAAGCACATTTGAATTCGATTTTCTTTTGATGGTAGTTTGAGTTTCGTAGCTCCGATTTGATTGATTCTTTTTGCAAATCGAAACTCTTCAGTTGAACTTTCGGTTTGGATTTTTTATCTTGAGTTTTACCCTTGCATCTTATGCTTGAGTGCTTATGTATGCTATTGTTTGTTTACGATAGAGTTTCCGGAGTGCGAAGCGTGCTACTACGAGTCACTAGGGTTTCCAGATCATCAGCAAGGCAAGTAACACTTTGATCATACCCCTTTATTACCCAGTTTTATGCATTAGTTTCAACCCTCAAACATTGCATGTTTAGGATCTGTTTAACATGTGGGTATTGGGAAGTAGTTGTTGAGGTAGTACCTATTGCTCTTTTCATTCAAACCCTAGGAGTTACGTCTACATTATGCTTACACCGCTATGCTATGCTCGTAGACGTGGTTTGGTTTGAGTGATTCATGACGGTTGTGAGTATTATTATGAACTGAAGGTTTATTTAAGGTGGCTACTTTAACTCACATCTGGGTGGATTGTTTGTGGGCACCTGGGGCAATCTAGTGATGTCCAAGGAGATCCTGGGGAATCCGTGTGATCATCCTATGGTTCGCCACCCAGGCTCAAAGGGATCATATTGCTATTCATGCTAGAAACTTCCGTGTGCAGCCACAAGGCATTATGGGCTCTGGCATAGTTGAGGATGTCGTGTGACCTCTTTCAGTGGTAAACTAGCAGATGTAGGGGATGTAGGTGGTACGGTTTACCCGTCGAAAGGGCTAATGCTTCTGAAAGACTGTGTCTCGGTCATCCGTTTCTCAAACATCATGTAGTGCGAGAAATCAACGGAGGAGATCGAGTCTTGTGGGAAAAGTGTGCAAACCTTTGCAGAGTGTACAAACTAATCATGATTAGCCATGTCCCCGGTTATGGACATCTTGAGTATCCGGTGCTTGAATTATTATGTTGATCTCATCGATTTACTTAATTAATTTGTTGGGTTAATGGTTATTAATTTGGGATTGAGATGGGGTTACCATTCTCAATGTTTTCAACAAACTTTGTAGTTAAATAGAATATATTCCTTTGTTGTAGGGAAAAACTAGCTTTCTGCAAAAATAACCATAGAGCCTCCACCAGCCAAATATGCATATAGTTATAGTTGTTGCTTGTTTATTGCTCTACAATGTTATTTTGCCAGCATATTCCTTGTGCTGACCCATTTCGGGCTGCAGCGTATTATGTTGCAGACTTTTCAGATGAAGAGTAAGGTGCGCTAGGTCGTTGTCTAGCACTCAGCTATGCCGTTGGAGTTGATGGACTCACTTTACCTTCGAAGCCTTCCGTTGTTATCTTCATTAGATGGCCTTCAGCCATATTATTGTAATAAGTACTCTCTTTTGAGATATTCGATGTAATAAGTGTGTGATTGCACTCTGTTATAAATCCTTCAAGTATTGTGTGTGTCAGCATTACTGATCCAGGAAGGACACTTATGCACGGAGATTTGACCGTTTGAGGTCGGATCGCTACAAGTATGTATGTACACGTTCGCGACAACGCTACGTACGCTTCGACCCGGTCGCTCCCGGCTATCAGGGAGGATGAGGAGGCACTTCCTTGCATGTGAAGTTATTGATGGTGGGTCAGAGCTGTCAGGGGGAGGATTCATCTTTTTCGCGCCTAATATGGAGGCATTTCCTTATGTGCGAAGATGTAGCTGGTGGGTCCATCTATCATCCTCCCCGTGTACACTACTCTTTCGATGGCTGTCGGTCGTTGACCACATTGACCATGCCGTGCGGACAGCACCCAGGCGGTGGAAGACGGCAAGGCCTAGGAAGGGAACGACGCTTAGCCAGGGAAGATGAGGCAGGTGGATGCCCATGCGGAGGGAAGTACAAGGGTTCGCTGGTTCGGCTGTTGTGTAAGGCTGTCATCGTCGGAGAATAACAGGGGGTGTGGGTGAGTAGAGGGAAGGCCTGGCCAGTAGCAGTATGGTCAGGCGGTGAGGCCTTCGCGGCAGCACAGCCGGCCACAGGAGGTTGGAGCAGGCGGTATGGAGGGTGCAGGTTTGGGCGGATGGAGCAAGAGGACCAGAGGTTGAAGACACGGCTTGGCCATTGGATTTACATCCAACAGTCAGTGCAGCTAGAATCGTTTATTGACTAAGTTGACAAAGCACTGAGTACACGTTAACTTAGTAGGCCCACAAGTCAGCCTCCAAATCTGGTGGGTCCTAGGTAGCTAGGGGAATCATATTTTTTCGCATAATAAGGTGGCACTTCCTTGCGTGCGAAGATGTTTTCTGTTTTTTTTATTTCTTCTTTTTCGGGTTGGAATAAAAAGAAAACAATTTAGCATCTTCGGTACAATCTATATTTTCACGAAAAGGAACATACAACTGGTGGGTCCCAGCTGTAAGGGAGAGGAAACTTTTTTATTTCCCACATCTTTCTAAAGAAGGATTAGATTGTGTTATTAGGCGTTGTGTACCTGAGCATGAACAGGAACAGATCTTACGCAAGTGTCACTCCGAAGCTTATGGAGGACACCACGCTGGAGATAGAACTGCACATAAGGTATTGCAATCCAGTTTTTATTGGCCTACTCTCTTCAAGGATGCCCGTAAGTTTGTTTTATCTTGTGATGAATGTCAAAGAATTGGTAATATTAGTAGACGTCAAGAAATGCCTATGAATTATTCACTTGTTATTGAACCATTTGATGTTTGGGGCTTTGATTATATGGGACCTTTCCTGCCTCTAATGGGTATACACATATTTTAGTTGCTGTTGATTATGTTACTAAGTGGGTAGAAGCTATTCCCACTAGTAGTGCTGATCATAACACCTCTATCAAGATGCTTAAAGAAGTTATTTTTCTGAGGTTTGGGGTTCCCTAGATATTTAATGACTGATGG
Source organism: Triticum aestivum (assembly GCF_018294505.1). Classification (NCBI taxonomy): domain Eukaryota; kingdom Viridiplantae; phylum Streptophyta; class Magnoliopsida; order Poales; family Poaceae; genus Triticum; species Triticum aestivum. Next base: position 389,692,751 of record NC_057797.1, on the reverse strand, counting down.
TGGTTCGCATTTTATTCATGGTGCTTTCCGTAAAATGCTTGCTAAGTATGATGTTAATCATAGAATTGCATCTCCTTATCACCCACAGTCTAGTGGTCAAGTAGAATTGAGTAATAGAGAACTCAAATTAATTTTGCAAAAGACTGTTAATAGATCTAGAAAGAATTGGTTCAAGAAACTTGATGATGCATTATGGGCCTATAGAGCTGCATATAAAAATCCTATGGGTATGTCTCCGTATAAATTGGTTTATGGAAAAGCATGTCACTTACCTCTCGAACTAGAACATAAGGCTTATTGGGCTATTAAAGAACTCAATTATGATTTCAAACTTGCCGGTGAGAAAAGGTTATTTGACATTAGCTCGCTCGATGAATGGAGAACCCAAGCCTATGAGAATGCCAAATTGTTTAAAGAAAAAGTTAAAAGATGGCATGACAAAAGGATACAAAAGCGTGAGTTTAATGTAGGTGATTATGTATTGCTATACAACTCTCGTTTAAGATTTTTTGCAGGAAAACTTTTCTCTAAATGGGAAGGTCCTTACGTTATCGAGGAGGTCTGTCGTTCCGGTGCCATAAAAATCAACAACTTCGAAGGCACAAATCCGAAGGTGGTGAACGGTCAAAGAATCAAACATTATATCTCAGGTAATCCTATAAATGTTGAAACAAATGTTATTGAAACGTAACCCCAGTGGAATACATAAGGGACACTTTCCGGAACGTTTCAGACTCCGAAAAGGAATAGGTATGTGGTACAGTAAGTAAACCGACTCCAAAACAGTTCTAATGGCATTTTTTCTCTGTTTTGGAATTTTTAGAAAAATAGAAAAATAAGAAGCAGTCCGGGAAGGACACGAGGGCTCCACGAGGGTGGAGGGCGCGCCCCCTACCTCGTGGGCACCTTGTGTGCTCTCCGGATTCCGTTTTCTTGCATGATACGTATTTTGGTCGGTAAAAATTCACTATATAATCTCCCAAAGGTTTTGACTCCTGTATCACGCAAATATCTCATGTCTTTGTTTCGAGCTGTCCTGCTGCAGATTAGAGCAACATGTCGTCCCAGGATTCAGAAGGAGAAAGCTATGTGGCTGATACCTTGTAGATCCTAAGGTCTATGGGGATGTGGAGCATTGAGGTTGGACTATGGAAGAAGAAGAGGACTATGAACCCAAGGGAAGGGAGGAGACGAGCTCAAAAGAAGATGAAGTCCCATTACCTCAACCTAGGGACATGCATGTGGAGTTCAAAAAGTCAAGCCTCCCGGATAGAGTAAAGAAACCTAAGATCGAGTTTATCCCTTTTCGCCTCTTGCAGGAAAACAAGCAGGAACTATGCAAAAAAGATACTGAGCCTGGAGCAGGAGATCGATGATCTAAGGGACCAAAATTTTGTCCTCAAGCGCAAATTAAGGAAGAATCCTACGCCATCAACAAAACCATCACCTTCTTCACCAACAAAGAAGAACTGAGCATCGGGTATGGGCACTCCCCTTGGCAACTACCAAGCTTGGGGGAGGTGCCCCGGTATTGTATCACCATCACACTCCTATGTTTACCGTTTTTCTTAGTTCGATCCTTTTAGTAATATCTTGATCTAGTAGAATAAAGTTTTTGGTATGATCTATTTTTGAGTTTTGCTTTATGATCCCTTTATGTAATCGAGTCTGTGAGCTATATAATAAAGATTAGTGTTGAGTCAAGGTCTTGATGATTTTGCTATGATCTTGAGTGAATAAAAGAAAAGAGAAAGAATAGAAGAAATAAAAGAGATCATATGGATCTTATGGAGAGTAATGAGCTCACATATAAAGAGTATGATGAATAAAAGTTGTTGAGAGTTGACAAACATAGTTTTGGTCATCGCTGCAATTAATAGGAAGTAATAAAGAAAGAGAGGTCTTCACATATAAATACACTATCTTGGACATCTTTTATGATTGTGAGCACTCATTAAAATATGACATGCTAAAGAGTTGACATTGGACAAGCAAGACAACGTAATGGGTTATGTTTTCTTACATCTAAGATAAATTATATTGTCATGGATCATCCAACATGATTGAGCTTGCCTTTCCCCTCATGCTAGCCAAATTCTTTGCACCAAGTAGAGATACTACTTGTGCCTCCAAATATCCCTAAACCCAGTTTTTCCATGAGAGTCCACCATATCTACCTATGGATTGAGTAAGATCCTTCAAGTAAGTTGTCATCATTGCAAGCAACAAAATTGCTCTCTAAATATGTATGATTGATTGGTGTGGAGGAAATAAGCTTTATACAATGTTGTGATGTGGAAGAAATAAAAGCGACGGACTGCATAATAAAGGTCTATATCATAAGTGGCAATATAAAGTGACGTTCTTTCGCATTAAGATTTTGTGCATCCAACCATAAAAGTGCATGACAACCTCTGCTTCCCTCTGCAAAGGGCCTATCTTTTACTTTTATCTCCTACCTTACATAAGAGTCATGGTGATCTTCACCTTTCCTTTTTTACATTTTATCTTTTGGCAGGCACAATATGTTGGAAAGATCCTGATATATATAGCTAATTGGATGTGAGTCTTCATGAACAATTATTGTTGAAATTACCCTTGAGCTAAAATGTTAGGAGGCAAAATTATAAGCCCCTATCTTTCTCTGTGTCCGATTAAAACTTCATACCTATAAATATCGCATGAGTGTTAGCAATTGTGAAAGACTATATGATAGTTGAGTATGTGGACTTGCTGAAAAGCTCTTATATTGACTCTTTCCTGTGTTATGATAAATTGCAATTGCTTCAATGACTGAGATTATAGTTTGTTAGTTTTCAATAAAGTTTACGATTCATACTTGAAATTGTGATTGAATTGTTACTCAAGCATAAGAGATCATATGACAATAATTATACAAGTTGGTGTTCTCAGAATGATCATGATGCCCTCATTTCCGTATTTTATTTTTATCGACACCTCTATCTCTAAACATGTGGACATATTTTTCGATTTTTGCTTTCGCTTGAGGACAAGCGAGGTCTAAGCTTGGGTGAGTTGATACGTCCATTTTGCATCATGCTTTTATATCGATATTTATTGCATTATGGGTTGTTACTACACATTATGTCACAATACTTATGCCTATTCTCTCTTATTTTACAAGGTTTACATAAATAGGGAGAATGCCGGTAGCTGGGATTCTGGGCTGGAAAAGGAGCAAATATTAGAGACATATTCTGCACAGCTCCAAAAGTCCTGAAACTTCACGGAAGTTATTTTCAGAATGTATAAAAAATACTGAGCGCAAGAAGTACCAGAGGGGGCCACTCACTAGCCACGAGGGTGGGGGGGCGCGCCCTACCCCCCCTAGGCGTGCCCCCTGCCTCGTGGGCCCCCTGGTGGCCCTCCGATGCCCATCTTCTGCTATATGGAGTCCTTCGTTGAGGAAAAAATCATAAGCAAGCTTTCGGGACGAGACTTCGCCGCCACGAGGCGGAACCAATCTAGGGCTCCGGCGGAGCTGTTCTGCCGGGGAAACTTCCCTCCGAGAGGGGCAAATCATCACCAACGATCCTCTCATCCGGAGGGGGTCAATCTCCATCAACATCTTCACCAGCACCATCTCCTCTCAAACCCTAGTTCATCTCTTGTATCCAATTCTTGTCTCTAAGTCTGGGGTTGGTACCTGTAGGTTGCTAGTAGTGTTGATTACTCCTCGTAGTTGATGCTAGTTGATTTATTCGGTGGAAGATCATATGTTCAGATCCTATATGCATATTAATACCCCTCTGATTATGAACATGAATATGCTTTGTGAGTAGTTATGTTCGTTCCTGAGGACATGGGAGAAGTCTTGCTATTAGTAGTCATGTGAATTTGGTATTCGTTCGATATTTTGATGAGATGTATGTTGTCTCTCCTCTAGTGGTGTTATGTGAACATCGACTACATGACACTTCACCATTATTTGGGCCTAGAGGAAGGCATTGGGAAGTAATAAGTAGATGATGGGTTGCTAGAGTGACAGAAGCTTAAACCCTAGTTTATGTGTTGCTTCGTAAGGGGCTGATTTGGATCCATATGTTTCATGCTATGGTTAGGTTTACCTTAATACTTCGGTTGTAGTTGCGGATGCTTGCAATGGGGATTAATCATAAGTGGGATGCTTGTCCAAGTAAGGACAGCACCCAAGTACCGGTCCACCCACATATCAAATTATCAAAGTACCGAACGCGAATCATATGAACGTGATGAAAACTAGCTTGACGGTAATTCCCATGTGTCCTCGAGAGCGCTTTCTTCTATATAAGAGTTTGTCCAGGCTTGTCCTTTGCTACAAAAAGGATTGGGCCACCATGCTGCACTTTATTTACTTTTGTTACTTGTTGCTCGTTACAAATTATCTTATCACAAAACTATCTGTTTCCTATAATTTCAGTGCTTGCAGAGAATACCTTGCTGAAAGCCGCTTATCATTTCCTTCTGCTCCTCGTTGGGTTCAACACTCTTACTTATCGAAAGGACAATGATAGATCCCCTATACTTGTGGGTCATCACCTCCCAACAAGCACTATTGTTTAATGCCCCTAGCTAGGCATGATAATTTCAATGATGCTCACATAAAAGATAATAATTGTAACATAAAGAGAGCATCATGAAGAATATGACTAGCACATTTAAGTCTAACCCACTTCCTATGCATAGGGATTTTTTGACCAAACAACTTGTTGGAACAAGAATCAACTTGCATAGGAAGGTAAAAAAGGATAACTTTAAAACTTTAAGCACATAGAGAGGAAACTAGATATTATTGCAACTCCTATAAGCATATATTCCTCCCTCACAATAAATTTCAGTAGCATCATGAATGAATTCAACAATATAACCATCACATAAAGCATTCTTTTCATGATCTACAAGCATAGAAATTTTATTACTCTCCACACAAGCAAAATTCTTCTCATGAATAGTAGTGGGAGCAAACCCAACAAAATAACTATCATGCGAGGCATAATCCAATTGAAAATTAAAATCATGATGAAAAGTTTCATGGTTATCATTAATCTTTATGGCATACAAGTCATCACAATAATCACCATAGATAGCAACTTTGTTCGCATAATCAATTGGAACCTCTTCCGAAATAGTGGATTCATCACTAAATAAAGTCATGATCTCTCCAAATCCACTTTCATAATAATCACAATAAGATCCGACACCCTCCAAAATAGTGGGATCATTACTTCCTAAAGTTGACACTCTTCCAAACCCACTTTCATCAATATAATCATCATAAATAGGAGGCATGCTATCATCAAAATAAATTTGCTCATCAAAACTTGGGGGACAAAAAATATCATCTTCATTAAACATAGCATCCCCAAGCTTGTGGCTTTGCATATCATTAGCATCATGGATATTCAAAGTATTCGTACTAACAACATTGCAATCATGCTCATCATTCAAAGATTTAGTGCCAAACATTTTAATGCATTCTTCTTCTAACACTTTGGCACAATTATCGGAATCCTTATTTTCATGAAAGACATTAAAAAGATGAAGCATATGCGGTAACCTCAATTCCATTTTTTTGTAATTTTCTTTTATAGACTAAACTAGTGATAAAACAAGAAACAAAAAGATTCGATTGCAAGATCTAAAGATATACCTTCAAGTGCTAACCTCCCCGGCAACGGCGCCAGAAAAGAGCTTGATGTCTACTACACAACGTTCTTCTTGTAGACGTTGTTGGGCCTCCAAGTGCAGAGGTTTGTAGGATAGTAGCAAATTTCCCTTAAGTGGATGACCTAAGGTTTATCAATCTGTGGGAGGTGTAGGATGAAGATGGTATCTCTCAAGCAACCCTGCAACCAAATAACAAAGAGTCTCTTGTGTCCCCAACACACCCAATATAGTGGTAAATTGTATAGGTGCACTAGTTCGGCGAAGAGATGGTGATACAAGTGGTATATGGATAGTAGATAAAGGTATTTGTAATCTGAAAATATAAAAACAGCAAGGTAACTAATGGTAAAGGTGAGCGTAAATGGTATTGCAATGATAGGAAATAAGGCCTAGGGTTCATACTTTCGCTAGTGTAAGTTCCCTCAACAATACTAACATAATTGGATCACATAACTATCCCTCAACATGCAAAAAAGAGTCACTCCAAAGTCACTAATAGCGGAGAACAAACGAAGAGATTATGGTAGGGTATGAAACCACCTCAAAGTTATTCTTTCCAATCAATCCGTTGGGCTATTCCTATAAGTGTCACAAACAGCCCTAGAGTTCGTAGTAAAATAACACCTTAAGACGCAAATCAACCAAAACCCTAATGTCACCTAGATACTCCAGTGTCACCTCAAGTATCTGTGGGTATGATTATACGATATGAATCACACAATCTCAGATTCATCTATTCAACCAACACAAAGTACTTCAAAGAGTGCCCCAAAGTTTCTATCGGAGAGTCAAGACGAAAACATGTGCCAACCCCTATGCATAAGTTCACGAGGTCACGGAACTCGCAAGTTGATCACCAAAACATACATCAAGTGGATCACGTGATATCTCGTTGTCACCATAGATAAGCACATGCAAGGCATACATCAAGTGTTCTCAAATCCTTAAAGACTCAATCCGATAAGATAACTTCAAAGGGAAAACTCAATTCATCACAAGAGAGTAGAGGGGGAGAAACATCATAAGATCCAACTATAATAGCAAAGCTTGCAATACATCAAGATCGTTCCGAATCAAGAACACGATAGAGAGAGAGAGATCAAACACATAGCTACTGGTACATACCCTCAGCCCCGAGGGTGAACTACTCCCTCCTCATCATGGAGAGCGCCGGGATGATGAAGATGGCCACCGGTGAGGGATACCCCCTCCGGCAGGGTGCCGGAACAAGGTCCTGATTGGTTTTCGGTGGCTACGGAGGCTTCTGGCGACGGAACTCCCGATCTATTCTGCTCCCTGATGTTTTTAGGGTATATGGACATATATAGGCGAAAGAAGTCGGTCAGAGGAGCCACGAGGGGCCCACGAGGGTGGGGCACGCTTAGGGGGGTAGGGCACGCCTCCCTGCCTCGTGGCTTCCTCGAAGCTTCCCTGACGTCTACTCCAAGTCTCCTGGATTGCTTCCGTTCCAAAAATAACTCTCCCAAAGGTTTCATTCTGTTTGGACTCCATTTGATATTCCTTTTCTTCGAAACACTAAAATAGGCAAGAAAACAACAATTTGGGTTGGGCCTCCAGTTAATAGGTTAGTCCCAAAAAATAATATAAAAGTGTTTAGTAAAGCCCATAAACATCCAAAACAGATAATATAATAGCATGAATACTTCATAAATTATAGATACGTTGGAGACGTATCAAGGCCTATGCTAGCAAGCCTAAGAAGTCTATGCCAAAGAAGCCTGCTCACAAGCCCGGTTCCTCAGCTGCTATGCCCTCACGGCCTGTTCCTCAAGCTACTTCCTCAAAAGCAGCTCCAGTCCCCACTACAAAATCCTCAGCAACTGCTACAAAGTCCTCGGCACCTGCGCATCTTGCCTCTTGCCAAAGGACCATTGGGATATCTATTACTTCAGGAGTCTCTGCAAGTTCTTCTGCTCCTCCTCAGTCCTCAACCGGTCCCACGTTGCTGAAGAAAAAGGCAACTGCTGGACGAGGCACAAGACCAAGTCCTCACAAGAAGCAGGGTGATTTTCAAGTACCATCCAGTGAAGACGAAGCTGATGATGAAGAACTAGCTGAAATCATCAGAGACAGACAGCAAAGGGCCACTAGAGCCAAAGGCAGTAATGTGCCATTCATGTTGGATCCAAAGTTGATCCTCGACTTCATTGACCTATGGCACAAGGACCCCAATACTCCTTTGCCTGAGCTGAACCTCACTCCTGGCCAAAGTCTTGTGTTGACGGCCTTTATTGATGAGGAAAATGGAAATTTGAACAAGGGAGGAAAGTCAAGAAAGATCAGTACAAGAAAGAGCGCTTTCTGAAGAACAATGTTCTGAAACTATCTCATGATGAACTTGTATCTCTGCAAATAGAGATCAAGGTCCTCAATGATGAATTTGACATATACTATGCTGATTGGCTGGGAGCCAGAGTCAGATTCGTCAAGCTGACCAAGACCTTCACTTCAAATGTTGCAGCCTCATCACAACATGAAATTCCTTAGGTTGAGACATCTGCTCAGCCTACTGAAGAACATGCAAGCACAGCTAATGAAAACAGACTTTTTATGATTCTGAAAGTACCAGGGCTGCTGAAGAAATGTCAGCCTCTGAAGAAATTGCCACGGCAACCTCCAATGTTGCGCCTGAAGAACAAGCCAGGTCGGTTGAAGAAACTGGTACTGTGCCTGAGGAATCTGAACATGTCAGGGCAACTGCATCAGTTGCGCCTGAAGAAATTGAACCAATCTTGTTTGCTCCTCCTGTCAAGTCATCTCACATGACAAGTACCAACCTTCCTTCTGCATCAGAAGCGAAGAAGACCAAAGCTGCAGAGAAGGCAATAGTGAAGAAAAGGAAAGCATATACAACCTCAGAGTCTTCAGCTCCCAAGAAAGTGAAGACTTTGACGAGCTCTTATGCAAACCCAATAGATGTTGCTCCAATATTAAGCATGCCATCAAAGGATATTGATCCCTTTGGTGAGGAATATGTCATTCCAGATGACAATGCTGAGGAAAACACCTTTGCTGCTTCATCAGAGCAGCTGGATGAAGAAATTAAAGTGGATGATATCCCTTCAACCCCACTAGTATCATTGCTCATGCCTCAGTTCACAGCTGAAGAGGCAGGCATTGAAGAAATTGATGAAGAAGACGAGGATGTGGACATTGGGTCAACTACTCCTATTCTGAATGATGACTATTGGGAAAGTCATCACCCCAATTCACCTCTGACTACACCTCTACAACAACTTCCTCAGTCCCCGGTCCAAACTGAAGAAATTCATACGGTCTCTGAAGGAAATCAAGCCTCCCTTGTTTCTATTCCTAAAGAAGTTCCAGCCACTAGTGCTGAAAAAATGGAGGCCAAGGCTGCTGCTGATGAAACTGCTCCTGAAATTCCTCAGCCTGTGGCTCCAGAGGCTATGCGTCAAGAGGCTATGAAGACTTCAACTACTAACCTTCAGCCCAAGCCACAAAATCCTCACACCAAGAAGCAGAAGTTCAAAGCTAATGAGTTCTTTGGTAAGCATCATTTCTTCACTGACTACAATCCATATGACTCTGCTCGACTTCGTCGCAAGCGTTTTTAGATTGCCTGCCAGATCAACTTCTATTCCTCACTGTTGTTTGATAAGGACAAGATCTTTGACCATGAGCAAATTCATCATGTGGATATGGAGTCTCTTCCATGCTTCACCCCAGTCCTCAGTGTTCTTCATGACGCTGGGCTGCTCAACTTCTACACTGACATCTGCGATTGGAATGAAGAACTCATTCTTCAATTCTTCGACACGCTGCACATCACAGGAAATGTTGAAGATGTGAATTCATGGGTGCTTGACTGGATGACTGAAAACACTCACTACAAAGCTCCGGCCTCTGAATTGCTTCACATCGTCCCAGTCAGTCCTCCCACTGAAGGTGCAAGGCTCGTCTATGCTGAATCTGAACTCTAAAATCATCTAATGCAAGTGTTGATGAAGCCATTGAAGCCTGGCTAAGCTCCAAGTACCACATTCCTCGTCAAGGAACTGCTTTATGTGCCAAGGATAGTATACAAAATATTGACCAAAATCCTTAGTCCGATCAAGGGCCACAACTCTGATGAAGAAGAGGTTGTTGGCATAATGAATCTGTTGTTCAATATCATACATGTATTCCTATCAACTACCACGATTTCTTCATGAGGACTTTGGCCAATGTAGCTGTGTCACCGTTTGAGTTGAAGCCTTACGCTCCCTGGATTATGAGATTCATCAGATGAAGGTCTTCAATCAACTATAAGGTTTACTGTCAAAATCATCTCAACTACTTGTCGCTGATTTAAGTCCTCAAGAAGACCATTTCCTCAACTGATGAGAAGGGCAAGGCTACTGTCATTGATGAAGGCACTCACCCATTGGATGGACAGTTTCGCAAAGCTGCCTCATATTCCACCAATGATGACTCTGCCACACATGATACTACCACAAATGCTTCAAAGCAATATCCTCAAGCCACTGCTCCGCATGTGATGACTGATCGTGAGCTTCTCCTCAGTCTTCATCAGAAGGTCGATCGCAACCACAAGTGGGTCAAGCGTCAGTTTGGTTCAATTCTTCAGAACATGACAATCACACAAAACACTGTGAAGAAGAACCATTACTACTTGCATGAAGTTTTTGATCGCACTTGGGCTGTATTGTCTCACCTCTACGGTGATGAAGATCTCAAGCGGATGGGCTTCAAACAGGACTTTGACTGGTCATAGCCACCTTTGAAGAAATTCAAGAAGGTCAAAGTTCCTCACTTGGTTGCCAGTTCATATTCTTCATCGCGCGAGACGGATGAAGTTGAAAACTTGAATGACACCGCAGCAGGCCCTACACCAATGGACGATCCCAACAACGCTGGCGCTCCTCCATCGACTTCGTGATGATATTCTTCACGGACGTTAGTCCGCATTTTTCGTCCCTTTTGGTCATTTGATAACAAAGGGGGAGAAATTTGAGTTAGACTTCAAGTGGGTCAATATATGGGCGTTTTTTTGTTAAGTTACAACTCTCGCTCTTCTGAAGTGTTTGTTGATTGGAGTAAATTGCACAGAAGTACCACAATTGGGGCATTGGAAGCAGATTGGTACCAAGATTGGTAATTTTTACGTGTCAGTACCAAGTTTGGGGCGAGATATTGCAAAAGAGGCTAAAAGTGTGTTTTATACGTATTGACAGGTATTCAGACCGGTTGGGCCTGCCCGTCAGGCGCCACGCTGGACAGTTAGCGCGTGCCCGCGCGCTGACTCGGACGAGCCAGTTTAGGCACGGCTGGTGCGGCCGGAGCCAGACCCCGCTCATTCCCCCCGCTCTGCTCTGCCTTCTTCTTCCTTCTCTTCGCCTCGCCACCGCCTGCGCCCGCCCCTGTCGGCCGCCACGCGACGCCGCCGTAGCCATGGTTTTGGAGGACGAGAGCAGCGATGACAACTCAAGCCTCCCATACATGCACTCCGAAACCTCCACCGATGGGCTCAACCAGGTCAGTTACTCCATTGGAGCTAGGGTTAGGGTTAGGTTTAGAAAATTTGGGGATTTTCTGTGTAGGTCATCTTTGTTGTGAGGATTTCGTTTGATTTGCTTTGTCCTCGTCCTCTGCACATGATGGTAACTTGGATTTTGGTTGGGCAGGTGCCTTTCTCTCTTGAGGACCCAGATTACAAGGGTCTTGAGCTAGATCTGATAGTGTTGTGCGAGAAGCATGGGAAGCCATCAGAGAGGCCTGTTGCATTTGAAGGAACAATGCCTGGGAGAAGGTTCTTAGCATGTGCAGAGCCGGTACTTTTCTTGCCTTATTGATTATGCACAGGATGTGTTGAGTATATAGTCTTGTTTGCCAAGTGTGATTCAGTTATGTCTATGGTAATTTTGTTAGTCATATATGCCCTACTGTAGTGCTCATTGTAGGAATGCTGAATATTATGTTCAGTGGAGTGCATTTTTGCTAAATATAGGCTCAAGCATGCTCTATTGTGTGCACATTCCATTTATTTATACTTGTATGTAGTGTTGCTTAGTACTCACATTAGCCCCTCCATTAGCCGACTAATAAGTAACTATTGCTTACTGCTGACAGTAGGTATTGTCATTAGCTAGTTTGTTGCTGCAGGCTAATGTAGTGTATTTAGCTAGGCTAATGTAGTCTGGTTTAATAACTCTTCATTCAGTGATGCCTATGTTCCATTTGTTAGTGATATATGGCAAAGTAGTTAACTGGTAGATTGGTAGTGCACATTGTAGGATTCCATTATATTAATGGCCAATTCTAAGTTGGTTATTATGCTAAGTTGAATGGAGTGTTACTCTGCTAAATATATACTGATCACCTATTGTAGGATTACATTAAGTTATTTTACAATGTGCTCCTGTTGCTTAGCACATGGCTATGCAAATTCAGTGTTGGTCAGTACCAACATTAGCTACTGCCATGAACTAACTGTTGCTTACTACTCATAGTAGTTGTATTGTACTAAATTTTTCCCTTGTTATTTTTCCAGGAAGGTCAGAATTGTGGGTTTGTTTAGTGGGTTGATGAGTAGTGGCCCCCAATAATGGAGAATGCATTGTTGAAGCTTTGGTCAATGGTTGAAGAGAGCAAGTGTGCTAGGGTGAATGATAATCTTGAAAGTGCTTTAACTATTCACCATTTTACATAAGAAAAGAACAAACTGGATGCAGATTATGACAAGTTAGTGAAAGATGTGCATCAACTTGTGGACTTTCAGGAGGAGAGGGTTGTGGATTTCAGTTATCTGCAGTCCAACATCACATATCAGCACCAATGTAGAGCTGAATTGGTGGCTGGTATGAAGGCAGAAATGGCAAAGAAAGATGCAGTTACAAAGAAGCTTCAACAGAAGTATGAACTCCTGTGCAACCTGACAAGTGCTCAAGCAACTGCCATCCAGAACCTGAAGTTGAAGAATATGAAAGAGAAGGAATTGCTTAGTGAGGCTAGGATGAATTTGGAATTGAAGAATGCAGAGTACAAAAAGTTTGAGGAGAAGCTGACCCCAAGAGAAGCTAGAGTTGAAGTTTCAGGTTGCTGATCTGCTGAAGCTCAAGGAAAACCATAATGAAGAGAAGTACATGCAAGAGCTTAAGATTTGTGAGCTCATCAAGGCAGAGGAGAAGCTTAAGGAGAAGATCAAGGGGATCCGGGCCATCTTATAGAACTGAAGAAGATGAAGTGAGATTAGTGGGCATTGCAGACCTTTTGGGAAGGATGGATGTGCAATGACCTAGTAACTTAGAATTATGGTTGTGTAATGTATGGTTCTAGTAATTGTGAACTCTGGCTGTTTCTCTACCTAGTAGTTATGCTATTCATCCTTTTGTGAGAAAAGGATGGATTGTGCATTTGAACTCCACTATGTATTGTGAACAATGGTTGTGTATGCCTATAATGTGTTGAACTGCAGTAAGTATTGTTTTCTTATGTTATACTGATGCTGAAAATGGTTGCTAGTTTGTTGCTGAAAATGGTTGCTAGTTTGTTGCTGAAAATGGTTGCTAGTTTGTTGCTGTAAATGATGACATACAAAGCATTGGAAAATGCTTATGTTACACTGATGCTTAAATGCTTAGATGCATTTGCAAAAGGAATAGTTTCTTATGCTTAAATGCTTCCTCATCATTCTTTTGTTATGTTGCCACCCAAAACCCTAATTGATTCTTTTAGGTGGTTTCGTCGACCCCGAGCCACCCTAAGCATTTAGGTTTAGGTGTTTTTTGTCGACCCCAAGCCACCAAAACCCTAATTGATAGGTTTAGGTGGTTTCATCGACCCCGAGCCACCCTAGAGCCTAGATGATAGGTTTAGGTGGTTTCGTCGACCCCGAGCCACCAAAACCCTAATTGATAGGTTTAGGTGGTTTCGTCGACCCTGATCCACCCTAGAGCCTAGATGATAGGTTTACGTGGTTTCGTCGACCCCGAGCTACCAAAACCCTAATTGATAGGTTTAGGTGGTTTCGTCGACCCCGAGCCACCCTAGAGCCTAGATGATAGGTTTAGGTGGTTTTGTCGACCCCGAGCCACCAAAACCCTAATTGATAGGTTTAAGTGGTTTCGTCGACCCCGAGCCACCCTAGAGCCTAGATGATAGGTTTAGGTGGTTTCGTCGACCCCGAGCCACCAAAACCCTAATTGATAGGTTTAGGTGGTTTCGTAGACCCCGAGCCACCCTAGAGCCTAGATGATAGGTTTAGGTGGTTTCGTCGAGCCCGAGCCACCAAAACCCTAATTGATAGGTTTAGGTGTTTTCGTCGACCCCGAGCCACCGTAGAGCCTAGATGATAGGTTTAGGTGGTTTCGTCGACCCCGAGCCACCGTAGAGCCTGGATGATAGGTTTAGGTGGTTTCGTTGACCCCGAGCCACCAAAACCCTAATTGATAGGTTTAGGTGTTTTTGTCGACCCCGAGCCATCCTAGAGCCTAGATGATAGGTTTAGGTGTTTTTGTCGATCTCGAGCCACCAAAACCCTAATTGATAGGTTTAGGTGGTTTCATCAACCCCGAGCCACCCTAGAGCCTAGATGATAGGTTTAGGTGGTTTCATCGACCCCGAGCCACCAAAACCCTAATTGATAGGTTTAGGTGGTTTCATGACCCTGAGCCACCCTAGAGCCTAGATGATAGGTTTAGGTGGTTTCATCGACCCCGAGCGACCCTAGAGCCTAGATGATAGGTTTAGGTGTTTTTGTCGACCCCAAGCCACCAAAACCCTAATTGATAGGTTTAGGTGGTTTCGTTGACCCTGAGCCACCAAAACCCTAATTGATAGGTTTAGGTGGTACTCTATCCAACTTGCTTGATCATGAAGCCACCAAAACCGTAACAACATATCCAACAATAGAGTTACTCTATCCAATAGTATGCACCATTGTCATGAACATAACAATCATAGAAATATATAAAAAGAACCATCCACATGAACATAGTCCATTCCATGCATTGATTAACTAATAAATAGCAAGATCATATCAATCCACATGAACAAAAGCCAGCTCCAGAAATGGCATTAACTAATAAATAGATCCATCCATCCACATGAACAAAAGCCACATATGGCATTGATTCTTGAAGTACACCAGCAGAGTACAATAAGAGCACCAGCAAAGTACACTGAGAGCACCGGCAACATCACATTGTACCATAGGATGCAAGAACACACATAAAGTATCTAGTTTTCAACATTACATGGCAGATGTGCCATTTAGTGGTTACCACTTGCATAGAAGTAGGCTCTCCATCCTCTGCTTCTACCACTAGAAGGTGGAGGAGCAGTAGATGTAGAGTGAGCAGTAGATGTGGAGGGAGCAGATTGCCTCGGGGCATAGAATGCACCTCTCCCTCTCCCAGCACCTCTCCCACCACCTGGTGCAGCACCTCTCCCAGCACCTGTTGCAGCACCTCTCCCAGCAGCTGCAGCTGGAGCACCTCTCCCAGCACCTCTCCCTCTCCCTCTCCCACCTCCTCCTATTGTAGCAGTTGGTGCTATTGTAGGAGCTGGATGAGAAGCTCTTGATGCTGGTGTAGGAGGAGCAGCAGCACCAGCACTTGAATTCCTTGCAAGAGGTTGGCGGAAACATGGAAATGAGTTAGCAAATAGTAAAATAAAGAAGGAAAATATGTTAGTACTTAAAAGAGGTTTACCACATGTTTGTTCTTCCTCAAAGGCAGCTCAGGCTTCAACTATTTCATGCAGCTTGTGTACCTATGTCCTTGTAGTCCACAATTGCCACATGTTATAGTCCCCATTCTTGATGTGTCCTTTGGCTTTGGAACTTCAAACTTCCCCTTGATCCTCTTCTCTTTATCTCTTCCCCTCTTCACTTTAAATGCAGGTGGGTCAATGTCTGGACCAGTGGTCCTTATCCAATCATGCTCACCAGAAACTAGATAGATCATTGGTTCATAAACTGCCACATAGAATTGTTTCTTGAAGAAATTGCTGACATAATCCCCTGGTTTTCTTTTGCCCTTATTTATTGCTGAGATGGCATGGTTACATGGGATGCCAGTGAGGTCCCATTTTCTGCAACCACATGTGTGAAGTTGCAAGTTAACAGCATGGGTTTGTTTCCCACTTGTAACTTGCCACAAATCCACACCAGCTTGAATAGGTTTGCAAAATTTGGCCCTCTCCTTCTCAACCTCTAGCCTCTCACTATAATGGGGTGTTATCTCCCATCTAGATTTCTTTCCACTCTCCCTATTCCTATGCCACCTCACCATCTGCTTATCATTTATTCCATCACACATTGTCCTAATTGGTTTCTTCCTAACATCTAGTACATACTTGTTGAACACCTCAGACAAATTGTTAACTACAAGGTCAGTCTTGCAGTTTGTGTCAAATGCATGCCTTGCCCATGTTTTGTTGGGTACAGCACTAAGCCACTTCCAAGCTTCCTCACATTCAGTTCTCATGTCATTCATTGCAATGTTAAATTTGTGTTCACTATATGCATAGGCAGCATTATCCATATACTTCTTCAGATCTTCCCCCCTAAACCCAGCGGTTTGGAAGTTTGCATATATATGCCTAAGGCAGAACCTTTGGTTGCACTTAGGAAAGACTGCATTCACTGCATTTAGTAGGCCCTGGGACACATAGTTAAACTAGCTAAGCTACTATCTAGAACAAAACAACCATATAAGAACAAGGTGAGATGATGCAAGCACATACCTTTTGTCTATCTGACATTATTGTATATGGACCAAACTGTCCCACTTCTCCTCCTAGGTAGATTTTTAGTTGGTGTAGAAACCAACACCATCTAGGTGTGTCCTCTTGCCCAACAATACCAAATGCTAGTGGGTATATATTGTTGTTGCCATCTCTACCAGTGGTAGCAAGTAGTTGAGCACTAGTAGTTAACTTGATGAAGCACCCATCAACACCTGAATGTGCAAGAAAATTAAATATCTAAAACATTCAGATGCATTTAAAGATAAAACAATATGTAAGTAATGCAAAAGGTGAAAAAACTGATCAATGAAGGGTCTACACCCATTGAGAAACCCCTCCCTTGCTCCATTGATGCAATAGAACATGGCATGGAATCTTGGGCCTGGATGGGGAATTTTTTTCAGTGGGTGTTGGAGTTACAGTAGTGACTACTACTCTACTCCCAGGGTTTGTATCCATCACTGTCTGAGCATAGTCTTTCAATCTAGGGTATTTCTTTTTGTGGTCTCCTAACACATCATCAATAGCTAGGTTCTTTGCCCTATATGACATTGACCTGGGCACATCCACACCATACTTCTCCATGCAGGTGTAATCAAAGTCTGAATGCCAGTTGTTAGATCAAATCTGAACAGTGACTCATACTTATTGGCAAGCCACTTGTCACTTACCCTTGTTATCTCTGTACTAATAGGGCAAGTGTGCCAAATTCTCATCTTCTTAATTACAAAAGTAGTTTCACCTTTTATAATTGCTGCCACCATAAAGAAATTGCAATATTTTTGGTTGCATTCTACAACTATCCTTTGATCTGAGTTCCTGTGATATTTGAAGTTTTTGCCTTGAGTGATGTGTAAGTTCAACAAAGCCTCTCTGAATTGATGTTGATCCTTGAAACACATCTTTAGACATAATTGCTCATGTGGTGCCTCCATTTTCTCATTGTACAATTTCCTAGGAGGCCTCTGCTTTGCCCTGCTCTTCCTTTTCTTTGGCAGCACAAATGACAATGGCTCAAAACCATCATCATCAGCCTCCTTCAACAATCCTTTCTCTTCTTCATCAGATGAAGGTCGGAAATCAGGCTCATCCTCTTGTACTACACTGGAATGTGACCTTGTTGTTGGCCCTCTCCTAACTGGAAGCTTCTGTTTCTTCTTATTCTTCTCTTCGTGTACAATTATAGTTTCTTCATCCTCTAAAACAACTTTGTCATCTTCATCCATTTGAAAAAGTTCCTCAACCTCTGTGTCACCCTCATAATGCAACACTTCTTCCTCCACAGATTCTTCATCATCTAATTCTTCCTCTTCTATTTCATCATACTCTCTCTGTCTCTTTCCCTCATCCATCTCTATGTCATCAGCATCACCCATATAAAAAGGGTTTCCATCACTGTCATCTTCACCTTCACAATCAGAACCACCACTGCCCTCATATACCTCTTCTTCTTCTAGTTCCAAAACAGTTTTCATCTTTCCTTCTACATTCTTGCTCTCTTGTGTGCAAACACCAGTACCATGAGCTGCACTGCAGCTGCTACTCTGACTTTCAAAGACAACTCCTTCTTGATCGACAGCATAGATGGGTGGCTCACTGAGATCATATAACATAGGCTCTTCATACATAACTGTGGACAATTCTTGCCTCTCAAACTGGCTGCAAGGAGGTGGACATTCCCTCACTAGCAAATTTATAACCTTACACTCCTGAACCTGCCTCTTTACTCTTTGCAACTCAGCATTACTCTCTACCATATCCAATCCTTTCTCCCCTAAATCTGGATTTTCAATGTGAAACAACAAATCATATTCACTAAATCCTTGGGTTTCCATCACTGCAATCATATTCAGATATGTTACATCTGAACTGCAAAGCTTCAGCTCAAACATTTCTAAAGCATCAAAATGGAACCTAACATCCAAAATGTCATCATACAAACTGCAAAATGAAATAACAGACAAAAATGGTTAACAATTTAACCATGGCTAATAAACAGTTTTAATTAACAGATAGGTTAACAAGGATTTTTTAACTATTCAGTACCCAAGTTTAACTTAAGCATAAAACAATTTTTTAGTTAACATTTAAGCTTTGTTTTACTATTCTTAGATATGTTAACATATAAACACTTTTTTAGTTAACATATAAACAAAGCTTTGTTTAAGTTAACATATGAACAAAGCTTTTATTTACCCTTAGCCCTAGTCAACAATTCCAATAAACACAATTACTACAAATCAAACATATTATGAATAAAATAAGAATATGAGAGCAAAGCATAATGATAGTATACGATGTAAGCAACATGGAGGCAGTAAACCCTAATCCTTAATTTTGTAGTTAACCCTATGACAACAAACTGATGTTTCGTATTTTCATAGAAGTAGTTAACAGAATATTGTTGCTCTGCTCTAGTTAGGTAACACCTAATCCCAATTTGGACTCAGAAATAACAATGTAAGTCATATACAGCAGTAGCAATTACAGTGATCAACATGGAGGCAATAAACCCTAATTTCCAATTTTAGTTAGCAAAAATTGAAGAGTGGAGAACTTACAGAACACCACCGATGCCATGAGTCCACTGATGGGCGGTGCTGGTGTTGGCCACCCAAATTCGCGCCATCTGCAGCCTCTGCTCCATCAACAACGCCGGCTCCAAAAAATCAACATCGTCGCTACTGTACTCCGACATGGAGTAGCCGCCACTGCCGTCGACGCCTAAGCGGGGGAGGAGGAGGCCGTTACTACGGTCATCGCCCCGGCCTTCGCTGCCTGCCGGAGTGGCCGATGCCATCGTCTCCTAGGGCACAATAGTCGCGGGGGAGAGGAGGGCGCGGGGGAGGAGCAGCCGCGGGGGAGAGAGAGGACAGCGCCTAAGCAGTTCGAGCCATGGCTGCGGCGGCATGGTGTGGTGGTCGGCGGGGAGGGCGGGGAGGGAGGCGGCGGCGAGGGAGCGAGGAGGAGGAAGAGGGCAGCGTACGGGTCGGGGTCTGGCTCGGGCCGCACCAGCCGTCGCTCAATGGTTTGACCCGGGCTCGTCCGAGTCAGCACACGGGCACGCGCTCACTGGCCAGCGTGGCGCCTGACGGGCGGGCCCAACTGGTCAGAATACCTGTCAATACGTATAAAACCCACTTTTAGCCTATTTTGCAATGTCTCGCCCCAAACTTGGTACTGACACGTAAAAATTACCAATCTTGGTACCAATGTGCTTCTAATGCCCCAATTGTGGTACTTCTGTGCAATTTACTCTGTTGATCGAGTTGTAAACTTAAGTCCTATGGTTGTCTGATACTTTTGCTCTGTTTTTTGCATGTTATTTCCTCAGTTCATTAATGCACGCATGCTGAATTTCGTCAGACACCATATTTCATCATGCATTTCAAATTCTTCATATCATATGTTAAATGCATGTATGAATTACAAGATATAGGGGGAGATCTCCATGATTCTAATCTACAATGTGCATTTGCTATTCAAAGCAAATTCCTCAAATATGCACATCTTCAGGGGGGTTCTTCTATATCTTGCAATCAAATTCCTCAATATCAGTATTTACACCTCATATGTTTATCCCCGTTGAAAACAACATATATTTTCACCAATCACCAAAAAGGGGAGATTGTAACTGCATCTAGTGTCCCTTAGTGATTTTGGTGTATTGAAGACTTATAGGTTAAGGGACTAATGAGTTTGTGAGTGTACACGGGTCTATAAGTCTATAAGGAGTTTGATATTTATGATGAAAGTCGACCCCTAAAAACAAATGTCTTCAGCTGAAGACTTTGGTTTTCATGAAGACTTTGAAAGTGAAGAAATTGGTGTGACCATGAAGACTTGATATTCATGCGAGGATTATGAAGCGTGAAGACTTTTATTTTTGTAATTTCATTTTCTCTTTCTTGAGTCATAGGAAACACTGTAATGTTAAAGGGGGTCGAGGTAAAAGTAAGGAAAAGTTTCCAAGTGATGCTCATCTCAAAATCCTACACCTACCCAATCATTTCGAGTGAAGCCATTGGAAATCTCATACGGTTCAGTCAATTTCTTTA
The DNA here is from genome assembly GCF_018294505.1 of Triticum aestivum. NCBI lineage: Eukaryota > Viridiplantae > Streptophyta > Magnoliopsida > Poales > Poaceae > Triticum > Triticum aestivum. The sequence goes on along the minus strand of NC_057797.1, from coordinate 389,672,292 downwards.
GTGACAGAGACGAAGATCTTCTGGTCTCTGAGGAATTTGTTCTGGCTGAGGAATTAGGAATTCGCCAGTGCGGATTGCCTACAAGTGAGGAACATGATAGCCCTGAGGAATTTGATACTCAAATATCCGACCGTTGTTGTGCTATGCGCCAGCTGTCCCAAAATATCTACCCACCTAATGGTCATATCATTGAAGGGCATTTATGTCTTATCATGTCAGGTTGTTCCCTAGGCTATAAATAGCCGCCCCCTACAACAACTAGTTGGTTGGCTGCTCCGAGAGAAACTGACACTTATCATTGAGAGCATCCCATCCTCCGAGGACTTTGAGCGAAAATCATCAAGTGAGGAAAACCCAAACCCAAAGTGATTGAGCATCACTGAAGAGATTGTTCCTGTGTGGAACCAAAGCTTGTTACCTTTGAGGATTGTGCATCCTCCAGACGGTTAGGCGTCATGGTCTAGAGCATCCAAGAGGAAATTGTGGATCACCGAGTGACCAAGTCTGTGAAGGTTAGGAAGTCACCTGAAGACTTACCACGAGTGATTCAGCGAGGGCTGTGTGACCTTAGCTCAAGGAGAATACGGTGAGGACTGTGTGTCCTCCGGTTTAAATACCTAGCCGCTCCAACCAGACATCCGACTATCATAGCAGTTGGAACTGGTCTACCAAATCATCGTCTTCACCAAGCTACCGGTTCTATTTCCTCAACCCTTCATTTCCTCATTCATGTGTTAATGAACTTGATCATTACTGTTTTAAGACTTTGACTGAATACTTTCTCAATTTCCTCAATTCAAATTCTTCAGTCACTTTGTCTTCAGCCTGCTTATCCTGTTTATACGCTTCTTGTACTTTGAGCTTGTTTTCATTTCATCATGATGACTGTGCTACTACTCTGTTATGCTTGCATCTGAGTACTTATTCCACTTCTAGTTGTTCATGACTTAGGAATTTTCTCACCAAGAAATTCCTCAGTGACGAATTTGTAAAAATCGCCTATTCACCCCCCTCTAGTCGATATAACGCACTTTCAGTTTCCAGTAACGTTCTCCTCTTTATTCTCACATTGAACCCTTGCGTAACTGAGGGGAACGAGGGGTCAGCGGACTCTATATAAGCCATCCCTCTCCTCCTGCACAAGGATTCGCACCCCCTGTAACTCAACACTCCAAACAAACAAAGCTCCTACAGCATCGAGGCGTAGGGCTATTACGTCCTCTGAGAGGGGCCTGAACTCGTAAATTCGAGTGTACAATCTCGTCGTAGCTAGGATCTTCCCTCTCCTACGTACCCCCTACCTCTACTGTCAGATCCGTTCCCATGACAGTCAGCGCCTCCTCCACCACATCCGGCCACCTAGCTGGAGCTCGCTCTGAAGCAGGCTGGGGTGGCAGAGTTACCCTGGCTCTTCCCATGGTGGCGGCTAGAATACTCAGCTCCTGGTGCCTTAGCGGCTCCGGAACCGTTTTCAGGGAGAGCTTGGATTGACCAAGATCCCCCTCTTTGTTCTCCAGAGGGGTCATCCCCTCCTGGTTTTCGGCGGTCGAGGTATTCACGTCGACCATAATGTCATCTGAAAGTGCGTTATATCGACTAGAGGGGGGTGAATAGGCGATTTTTATGAAATTCTTCACTGAGGAATATGCCGGTGAAAAAATTCCTTAGCGAAGAACTACTAGCAGCGGAATGAGTACTCAAAAGTAAACATAACAGAATACAGGCATACTCATCATGACGAAATGAAGACACGCACAGAGTACAGAAGCGTAAGCACAGGATAACACAGGATGAAGACAAACAGACTGAAGAAATTGAACTGAGGAAATTGAGAGTCTTCAGTCAAAGTCTTCAAACACAGATATGAACAAGCACGCAACACAGTTATGAGGAAATGGAAGAGTTGAGGAAATAGAACCAGTAAGCTTGGTGAAGACAATGATTTGGTAGACCAGTTCCAACTGTTGTCTCAGTTGTACGTCTGGTTGGAGCGGCTGAGTATTTAACTCGAGGACACACAATCCTGAACACTCAGCTCAGGACACCCAATCCTCACTGTATTCTCCTTGAACTAAGGTCACACAGACCTCGTCCAATCACTCTTGGTAAGTCTTCAGGCGACTTCCAAACCTTCACAAACTCGGTCACTCGGCGATCCACAATTCCTCTTGGATGCTCTAGACCATGACGCCTAACCGTATGAAAGAAGCACAGTCTTCAAAGGTAACAAGCGTCGGATCCACGCATGATCAATCTCTTCAGTGGTGCTCAATCACTTGGGGTTTGTAGGTGTTTGGGTTTTGGGTTTTTCCTCACTTGATGATTTTCGCTCAAAGTCCTCGGAGGATGGGTTGCTCTCAAATGACAAGTGTCAGTTTCTCTCGGAGCAGCCAACCAACTAGTGGTTGTAGGGGCGGCTATTTATAGCCTAAGGAGCAGCCCAACATGATAAGACATAAATGCCCTTCAATGATATGACCGTTAGGTGGATAAATATTTTGGGATAGCTGGCGCATAGCACAGCAACGGTCGGAATTTTGAGTAGCAAAATCCTCAGGGCTATCATGTTCCTCACTGTGTAGGCAATCTGCACTGGCGAATTCCTAACTCCTCAGTCAGGACAAATTCCTCAAAGACCAGAAGAACTTCGTCTCTGTCACTGAAGTTGACTGAACTGTATGAGATTTCCAATGGCTTCACTCGAAGGGATTGGTAGGTGTAGGATTTTGAGTTGAGCATCACTTGGAAATTTTTCCTTAGTATTTCCTCGACCCCCTTTAATAGTACGGTGTTTCCTATGACTCAAAAAAGAGAAAATGAAACTACGAAAACAAAAGTCTTCACGCTTCATGTTCCTCGAATGAATACCAAGTCTTCAAGGTCACACCAATTTCTTCACTTTCAAAGTCTTCAGAAATACAAAGTCTTCAGTCGAAGAACTTCATTTGTAGGGGTCGACTTTCTCTGTAAATATTAAACTCCTCATAGACTTATACGCCTGTGTACACTCACAAACGCATTAGTCCCTTAACCTATAAGTCTTCAATACACCAAAATCACTAAGGGGCACTAGATGCACTTACAATCTCCCCCTTTTTGGTGATTGATGACAATATAGGTTAAGTTTTCAACGGGGATAAACATATGAAGTGTAACTACTGATATTCAGGAATTTGATTGCAAGATATAGAAGAACTCCCCCTGAAGATGTGCATAGTGAGGAATTTGCTTTTGAAGCAATGCACTCTTGAAGAGTTGAATCATGGAGATCTCCCCCTATATCTTGTAATTCATACACGCATTTGACATATCACAATGAAGAATTCGAAGGAAATCGTTAACTGGTAGCTGCTCGGTTGGCTGGTGAGTAGGGGATTAATAGGCTAATCGGCAAGTTAATCGGCCATTTAATCAATTACTCGGGTGATTAATCGGTTAATCGGCTACTCGGTGACCCTACGAGTAGGGATTAATCGGCAAGTTAACTGGTTAATCGGATGAATTCTTGAACAGGGATGAAATATGGTGACTGATGTAATTCAGCATGCGTGCATTAGCATATATGAGGAATGAGCATGCATCAAAACATATCAAAAGTATCAGAGCACCATAGGGTTTAAGTTTACAACTTGATCCAATAAAGTCTCAGAAGAACGAGAGTTGTAACTTAACAAAAAAATGCCCATATAGAAAGACCCGCTTGAAGACTAACTCAAAATTCTCCCCCTTTGTCATCAAATGACCAAAAGGATCGAATATGAGGACTAACGCCCCTGAAGAATATCAAGTTGATGAAGGAGCGCCAGCGTTGTTGGGGTCGTTTGTCGTAGTAGGGCCTGCCGCAGTGTCGTCCAAGTCTTCATTTTCATCAGTGTCGCGCGATGAAGAATATGAGCTGGCCACCAGAGAAGGAACCTTGACCTTCTTGAATTTCTTCGGTGGAGGTGCATACCAGTCAAAATCTTCTTTGTGACCCATTTTCTTCAGATCTTCTTCACCATACAGATGTGACAGGATTGCCCAGGTGCGACCGAAGACTTGATGGAGGTAGTAGTGGTTTTTCTTCACTGCATTGTGTGTGGCAGTCATGTTGTGAAGAAGTGAACCAAACTGACGCTTAACCCATTTGTGATTTCGATCCACCTTCTGGTGAAGACTGAGAAGAAGTTCACGGTCAGTCATCACGCGCGGAGCAGTGGCTTCAGGAGTGGACTTGGGTGCATTGGCAGAGTTATGTGTGGCAGAGTCATCATTGGTGGAATAAGATGCAGCTTTGCGAAACTGACCATCCAATGGACGAATGCCTTCATCTATTACAGCTGGTGCCTTGCCTTTTCCATCAACTGAGGAGTATGTCTGCTTGAGGACTTCAATTGGGGGCAAGTAGCTGAGATGATTCTGGAAATCAGCTTTGTAGTTGAGTGAAGACCTTGTCCTGAGGAATCTCATAATCCAAGGTGCATAAGGCTTCAGCTCAAACGGAGACAGTGCAACATTTGCCATAGTCCTCATGAAGAAATCATGATAATTGACAGGAATGCCATGAATGATGTTGAATACCAAATTCTTCATGATGCCAACAATTTCCTCATCAGATGAGTCGTGGCCTTTGATAGGACTGATTGTCCTCGTAAGAATACGATAGACAGTTTTGGGCACGTACAGTAATTCCTTCATGAGGAATTTGGTTCTTGGTGCTTGACCTGGCTTCAAAGGTTTCATCAGCACCTGCATGTAATGATGTGTGAGCTCAGGTTCACTGTAGATGCAGCGAGCTTCTTCAAGGGGAGGACTGAGTGGTAGAGCACGAAGCAATTCAGAGGCTGGTGCAGTGTAGTGAGTGTTTTCAGACATCCAGTCCAGCACCCATGAATTCACATCTTCGGCATCTCCGGTGATGTGCAGCATTGCATAGAATTGAAGAATCAGTTCTTCATTCCAATCGCAGTGTCAGAGCAAAAGTTTAGCAGTCCAGCATCGTGAAGAACACTGAGGACTGGTGCGAAGCACGGCAGAGATTCCATATCCACGTGAGGAATATGCTCATGGTAGAAGATCTTCTCCTTGTTGAACAGCACTGAGGAATAGAAATTGGCTTGACTAGCAGTCTAGAAACGCCTCTTCCTAATGCGAGCAGAGTTATATGGGTTGTAATCTTCGAAGAATACATGCTCGCCGAAGAAATCATCAGCCTTGAACTTTTGCTTGCGTGAGAATGGATCCTTTGGCTTCGGCAGAGGAGTGTTAGTGAGTTGCATCACGACCTTAGGAATCTCAATCGCAGGTTCTTCAGGCTGAGGAATTTCTGGTTCCTCCTCAGTGGCAGTCTGTGTCGTTGGTTGTTCAGCAGCAGCAGTTTCTTCAGCGCTAGTGGCTGGAATTTCCTCATGGACAGATGTAGTGGGATGAGTTTCTTCATAGCCCATTTGTACAGTTTGTGGGGGGGGGCTGAGGAATTTGCTGTAGAGGGGTGAACATTGGAGAGTTTGGATGCTGACCTTCCCAGAATTCATCACTGATTACAAGTGTGGAGCAGCCAACGTCCACTTCTTCATCTTCCATTTCTTCAATGCCAGCCTCTTTAGTTGTGAACTGAGGCATAGGCGAGGAGATGATAGGTGTTGAAGGGATCGCATCCACTTCTATTTCTTCATCCAATGGTTCAAACGAAGCAGCAGAAGGAGTTTCTTCATCAAATCCGCTGGGGATCACATATTCTTCATCAAAAGGAACAAGGTCCTTTGATGGCCTGGTTGAGATGGGAACAACATCAATCGGATTTGCAAATGAACTTGTCATAGGCTTCATTTTCTTCGAAGCTGAAGAATCTGAAGCAACTGATGCTTTCCTTTTCTTCACTGTAGCATGCTCTGCAGCCTTGGTCTTCTTCACATCTGATGCAGATGGAGGGATTGGAGTTGAAGTTGGTGCAGGAGCAGCTGAGGAATCTGGTTGATGTTCTTCAGGCACAACTGATGCAATTGCCCTGAGTCCTTCAGTTTCTTCAGGCGCACCACTAGTGGGTGCCCTGGCAATTTCTTCAGTGGCTGGAATGCAGTCATCAGTCCTGGAACTCACATTTTCTTCAGAAGCCTGCTTGTCATCAGTGGTGCTGGCATTTTCTTCAGTAGGCTGAGCAGATGCTTCAGCCTGAGGAATTTCCTGTTGCGTTGGGGCTGCAACATTGGAAGTGAAGTTATCCGCAAGTTTCACAAAACGAACCTTGGCTCCAAGCAAATCAGCGTGATATGCGTCAAAGTCATCATTGAGTTTCTTGATCTCAGTCTGAATAGTGACAAGTTCTTCAATTGTCATAGAGACAACGTTTTTCTTCAAATAGCTCTCTTTCTTGTACTAAGCTTTCTTGATCTGCCCGGCCTTCTCAAATTTCCACTTTTCTTCTTGAATGAAGTGGGTCAGCATGGGACTTTGGCCAGGAGTCAGCTTGAAGTCAGGCATGGGAGTGTTGGGGTCCTTGTGCCAGACATCAATGTAGTCGAGGATCAACTTGGGATCCAAAAGCAGTGGCACCTCTGATCCTTTGGCTCTAGCGGCCCTGGCTTGCCTGTCTCTGATGATTTCTGCAAGTTCATCATCATCAGCTTCGTCCTCTTCAGACGGTACTTGGAAAGCGACTTGTTTCTTTTCAGGACTTGGGCGAGGACCTCGTCCAGCAGTGGCCTTTGTCTTCAGCAGTGAGGGGCCAGCTGAGGAACTTGGTGCAACTGAGGAACTAGCTGAGACACCTAAGGCAATGGAGATGCATGCAGTCCTTTGGCACGAGGCGAGATGCACAGATGCTGAGGATTTAGTCGGAACAGCTGAGGGCTTAGGCGGAGGAGCTGAGGACTTTGGAGGAACAGGAGCAGCATGAGTAATTGGCCGTGAGGGCTTTGAGGATTCTGGCCGTGAGGGCATTGCTGAGGGACTTGGCCTTGAGGGCATTGTTGGTGAAGCACTTGGCTTGCACGCAGACTTCTTTGACATAGCCTTCTTTGGCTTGACAGCAAAGACCTCAGCAGAGGTAGCAGCAGCAGCAGAGTCTTCATTAAATTTCCTCACTGCTTCTTTGGCTTGCTTAGCCAACTTGGCTTGGTGCTTGGCCCATTCATCAGGATAGTCCTCACCGCACTTGAGGCTGGTGGGATTAGCGATTTGGCCAGGTGCTAATGGAGCTCTTGGGCATGGAGGATTAAGTGCAAATTTCTTCATATACTTAGGAGTGACATATCTGTACTCCCTCCATTCTCTTGCCCATCTCCTCTCTATCTTCTGAATGCGCACTTTGCGCTCATTCTTGGTTTCCTCAGTAGGTGTGCAGTAACCAGCATATATTTCATCAGGGATCTCAAACGCTGTATTTACCTCAGGCCTCTTTCCTCCCTTCTGTGGCTTCTTACCGTCAGCCATTTTCTTCAGTTGAGGAATTTGAACAATTGAATTCTCTGAAGAAGTATGCAACTTTTCTTCGAGGAACGCTGCAAATGAGTTAAGTTGATGAGAACCTAGTGATTCAGCAGCTGACATGTGTACCTGTGAACAGAGTATAGTTGCGAGGAATTTGGAGAGGTCATATGCGTTCTCAGAGGGTTTTTCAAAAGAGCAAGTTTGAGGAATTTGACCAGATGAGTCTTGAAGAATTTCACTAAGCGTTCTTTGTCTTAGGTTCCAGAGTTGTATAGATCGAAGATCCACACAATTGAGGAATCTTGAAGAAAAATGATGCTTAGAGAAACGAATCAAGAACAGATGACTTGTGAGGTGTTTAGTGTGTGAAACTATGAAAAAAAACACCTTTGAAGATTTTGAAGATAATCATTCGAATCAATGAGCGCAGTAAAAGTAAATTTTAATTACCCTGGACGAAGAACAAGACGAACTGGAGTGAGGAGATGTGAAGTTCGTCTATGCAGATCTTCCACGCCCTAACTTGGCAGAGGAAGACGGCTACGGCAGCGGCGGAGTGAAGATTTCCGCAGTCGGCGCGAGTACGTCGGCGAAGAGGTTGAGGCAGTGAAGCTATTCCTCACCAGCGGCGATGAAGTAGCGGCGGTGCTAGGGTTTGAGAAGCTCGAGCTGGAGAGAGAGGTCGAGCGGAGTAAAAGAAGTAAGGAAGGGAAGGAGGGGTATTTATAGCCATGGTTAAAAGCTGCTCGCCCGAAGAAATTGGACGAACGTGCCCCTGACCCTTCTCATTCTCTTAACATGTGTCACCCACGTACTGAGAGGTGGAGATCGTGTGCGATCATGGGTGAGTGGATAAGTATAACATGGGATGCGGAACGGTTTGAGCGGCAAAGCCGAAAATTTTGATAAGATAGGTTTTAAAGTTCCGTTTGCAATTTCTTCAGCTGACAAGGACATAGTGAAGATTTTGAACGAGTTTCAAATAGAACGCACATGAAGAATTTGTGAATAGATTGGGTTGAGTATAGCATAGAGGGGGAAGGGTCCGATCACATTCACTTAGCAGAAAAACCAACTTGAAGAATTAGCAATAAGTGAATGCTGTAGAGGACATAAACTTATATATATATATATATATATATATATATATATATATATATAGCCAATGAAGAAAAACAACGGAAGCAGTGAAGACAATGCAAAGTTGAAGAATATGAATAATTGAGGAATTTCAACTTTTGGTGGTGGCGTGACCCACCGTATAAGAATGATGATTTCAGACACCGCGTACAATTATCGTAGGGTTCTGAGAATCAAATTCTTCGTTAATTTCTTCACACTAAGAGTGTTGTTCTTCATTGAATTGAAGAAAAACGTTTCTTCATGTGTTGCACATCTAAGTCATCAATTTTGCATAAGTGTTAGGATGAGTGTCCTTTTCAAAGAACATTCGAAGATTCTAGGATATTTAGCTCACACCACAACTTGCTAAATCTCTTCTCATCCAAGGGCTTTGTGAAGATATCGGCTAGCTGTTCTTCAGTCTTCACATGCTCAATAGAAATGTCGCCCTTCAACACATGATCACGAAGAAAATGATGACGAATCTGAATGTGCTTTGTCTTCGAGTGCTGAACTGGGTTGTGAGCAATCTTGATGGCACTCTCATTGTCACAGAAGAGAGGCACATTCTTCATGTTGACGCCGTAGTCCTTGAGAGTTTGCTTCATCCATAGCAATTGGCACAGCAAGAACCAGCGGCAATGTACTCAGCTTCAGCAGTAGATAGTGATACGCAGTTCTGTTTCTTCGAGGACCAACAGACCAAAGATCGTCCGAGGAAATGACATGTACCAGATGTTGACTTGCGGTCCACATGATCACCAGCATAGTCAGAGTCAGAATATCCAATGAGATCAAAAGCCGAGCCCTTGGGGTACCATAATCCAAGTGTTGGTGTGTGAGCTAGATATCGAAGAATATGCTTCACAGCCTTATGGTGTGATTCCTTCGGTGTAGCTTGAAATCGGGCACACATGCAAACACTAAGCATTATATCTGGCCTAGATGCACATAAGTACAATAAAGAACCAATCATGGAGCGGTATACCTTATGATCGAAGTCAATACCATTTTCATCAGTGCACAGATGGCCATTTGTGGGCATAGGAATTTTGACGCCTTTGCAATCTTGCATGCCGAATTTCCTCAGTACATCCTTGAGGTATTTCTCCTGAGATATGAATATGCCATTGCGTTGTTGACGAATTTGAAGACCTAAGAAGAATTTCAACTCTCCCATCATAGACATTTGGTATTCTTCACTCATCATATAGGCAAATTCATCACTATAACGTTGGTCAGTACAGCCAAAGATAATATCATCAACATATATTTGGCACACAAACAATTCACCATCATAAGATTTAGTGAAAAGAGTAGGGTCGAGTGAACCGGGTTTGAAGCCTTTCTCATGAGGAATTCCTTCAAAGTATCATACCACGCCCGTGGGGCCTGCTTGAGGCCATAGAGGGCCTTGTTGAGTCTGAAGACTTTGTCAGGATTCTTTGGATCTTCAAAACCTGGGGGTTGAGCAACATATACTTCTTCCTCAAGCTTACCATTGAGGAATGCACTTTTCACATCCATTTGATATAAAGTGATATCATGATGGTTAGCATAAGCAAGTAATATGCGAATAGCCTCAAGTCTAGCAACAGGTGCAAAAGTTTCATCGAAATCAATTCCTTCAACCTGTGTGTAGCCTTGAGCTACAAGCCGTGCCTTATTCCTCACCACAAGGCCATTTTCATCTTGCTTGTTGCGGTAGATCCACTTTGTGCCGATGATATTGTGCTTGCGAGGATCTGGACGTTTGACCAGTTCCCAGACATTGTTGAGCTCGAACTGATGTAATTCTTCTTGCATGGCCTGAATCCACTCAGGCTCCAGAAATGCTTCATCTACCTTAGTGGGCTCTGTAATAGAGACAAAAGCATAGTGCCCACAAAAGTTAGACAAATGTGAAGCTTTTGAGCGTGTGAGAGGACCTGGCGCTTTGATGTCATTGATGATCTTTTCAACTTGCACTTCTTTTGCAATGCGAGGATGAGCTGGTTGTCGTTGAAGAATTTGATCAGCGTTTTCTTCAGCACCATTTTCTTCAGCATTTTCTTCAGGTGCATTAGCTCGACGTTCTTCATGTTCTGGAATGAATTCTTCAGCAGATTCTTCAGTAGGAATGACATCCTCAGTAGCCTTGAACTTGATAGTTTCCTCAGGTGCTGGTTCATCTATCACAGTAGGTAGGTGCTCTCTTTGCGAGCCATTAGTTTCATCGAACCGCACATCTACAGTTTCAACAACCTTGTGAAGAACGTTGTTGAAGACTCTGTAGGTGTGCGAGTCCTTTCCGTAACCAAGCATAAAACCTTCATGTGCTTTCGGTGCAAATTTTGAGTTGTGATGAGGATCTCTAATCCAACATTTAGCACCGAAGACTTTGAAATAACTTACATTGGGTTTCTTATCAGTGAGGAGTTCATAGGCAGTTTTCTTGAAGAATTTGTGAAGATATACTCTGTTGATGATGTGGCACGCAGTATCAATTGCCTCAGTCCAGAAACGACGAGGCGTTTTGTATTCATCAAGCATAGTGCGAGCCATCTCAGCAAGAGTCCTGTTCTTGCGCTCCACGACGCCGTTCTGCTGAGGAGTATAAGGAGCAGATAACTCATGAGTAATACCAAGTTCATCAAGATAGTCATCGAGACCAGAATTCTTGAACTCAGTGCCATTGTCACTTCTGATGTGCTTGATCTTCACACCAAAGTTGGTTGAAGCCCTCGAGGAAAATCGTTTGAAGACTTCCTGCACTTCATGTTTGTAAGTAACAAGGTGTACCCATGTGTAGCGAGAATAATCATCAACAATAACAAAGCCATATTGAGATGCTTCATTTGAAATAGCAGAATAATGATTAGGACCAAAGAGATCCATGTGAAGCAATTCAAATGGGCGAGTGGTGGTCATGATAGTCTTCGCTGGATGCTTGGCCTTCGTCATCTTCCCAGCTTCACAGGCTCCGCATAGGTGATCCTTGAGGAATTTGACATTCTCGATGCCAATGACATGCTTCTTCTTCGCAAGCGTGTGCAAATTCCTCATGCCTGCATGACCAAGTCGTCGATGCCAGAGCCAGCCTTCTGAAGCTTTTGCAAGTAAGCACACGGCTGGTTGTGGTCCTGTAGAGAAATCAACAATATACAGGTCTCCTCTCCTAAAGCCTTCGAAGACTTTGGAATTGTCAGCTTCCATAACCACAACACAACGGTACTTGCCAAAGACAACAACCATATCAAGATCACAAAGCATTGAGACAGACATAAGGTTGTATCCTAAGGACTCAACAAGCATGACTTTGTCCATGTGTCGATCCTTTGTGATCGCAACCTTACCTAGACCCAATACCTGACTTTTGCCTTTGTCAGCAAAGATGATATGCTTCAGATGCGACGGAGATAATGGAGCATCCATCAATAGATTCTTGTCACCAGTCATGTGGTTTGTACATCCACTATCGAGGACCCACTCAGTGGCTTTGGGTTGATCATCCTGCAGATGAATTAGTGCAGCTTACAAACTCATATACTTCATCAGTGAAGAATATGACATCAATTCATCAGATCAATTTCATCAAGCAAAAGAACAGATAAAGCAATATGAGGACGTGAGAAATGAAAGTTCATTTCTTCATGATTAGCCTGCGTCCTATCAGGCATGCTCAGGTCTCCAGCAAATTCTTCAGACGATTACGTACGTCTGGAGACCTGACCCTGCAGAAGAGATTAGTTCTTTTTCTTCACCACCCACATCTGAAGGGGTGGCAAAGAGTTCATCATTCTGCGAGCTCCATACGAGAAGGATGGCATAGAAGCCAGTCCATTTCGTTTCACATAAGAGGGGTTAGAATAAGCATAAGAGTAAGCAGAGAAATTCTTCGAGGACTTATGGACATAATGATTTGAAGAATAATGCACATATCCATAATCCTTAGATCTTCCCTGCGAAACAGACGGGTTAGCACGATGATGTTCATATGAGGACTTTGCTCCATATGAGGAATTTGGTCCATATGAAGAATTCGATCTGGGGTTCCTATTCTTCACAGGTGGCATCATGATGACATTCACCTGAAGATTGTCAAGACATCTTTTGGGAACCCAGATTTTCTTCATAGGGGAGCGGTTCCTGCAGTTAGTGCCAACATATCTAGCAAATACTTCACCATTCTGATTTTTGAATAGCTTATAGTTGGAGTCAATTGACTCATCATCAGAATGAGGAGATTCACATGCAAATCCAGATAAGTTAGATGGATCAACTGGAGGTCCCTTTGCAGCAACCCATGTAGTTTTGGGGTACTGCTTAGGCTTCCAATATGTACCATCAGCATTGAGTTTCCTCTCAAAGGCGATACCCTCTTTCCTAGGGTTCCTGTTGAGGATCTACTTTTTAAGCACATCACAAAGAGCTTGATGCCCTTTGAGGCTTTTGTACATGCCTGTCGTGTACAATTCCTTCAGCCCTGCATCGTGAGTGATACTAGCAATGTCCTCAGATGAGGAATTAGTGATAGCAGAGGCATGTGAAGAATTTGAAACATTAGCAGCATTTGAACATTCAGGTGAAGAATTAGCAGATTCACGTTCAATGCACTTCAAGCATGGAGGAACAAATTCTTCCTGAGAAGCGCTGATTTGTTGAGCAAATAATGAATCGCGCTCCTTCTGAAGATCTTCATAACTCACTCTTAGCTTCTCAAGATCTTGCTTTCTTTGAAGAAATTCATAAGAAAGCTTCTCATGATCGGATAAGAGAGTGTTATGATGACTTTGAAGATTGTCAAACCTAGTCTGAAATCTCTGAAGATTTTCAGTCAAGGCTTTAGTGCGATCCATTTCTTCACCCAACATATCATCACTTTTGTCTAGCATGTTTTGAACCTTTTCTAAAGCCCTTTGTTGTTTTACAGCAATCTTAGCAAGTTTAGAATAGCTGGGCTTAAGATTTTCATCAGATTCATTCTCACTTGATTCAGATGAGGTATATTTGAGTACCTTGGCACCCTTTGCCATGAAGCAATAGGTGGGAGCGTAGTCATCATCCCCTTCATCAGCTTTGTTGGTGAGGTTATTTTCTTCAGTGTTGAAGATAGACTTGCTGACGAATGCAGTAGCGAGAGCTAGGCTCGCCACTCCGGATTCGGACTCCTCAGATGACTCCTCTTCCTCATTTTCTTCAGATTCAGCCTCAGAGTCCATTTCCTTGCCAATGAATGCCCTGGCCTTCTTGGAGCTGCTCTTCTTGTGATATGAAGGCCTTGAGGATTTTGATGATGAGGATTTTGTGGATTTCTTCTTTTTCTTCGCATCATCAGAACTGTAATCCTTGTATTTCTTCTTCTTTGATTCCTTTTCCCATTGAGGACAATCTTGAATGTAATGTCCAGGCTTCTTGCATTTGTGGCAGAGCCTCCTCTTGTAGTCACTGGATGAGGAATCATTGCTCCTTGAGGGTCTTCCAAGGCGACCACGTCTTGAGAACTTTTGGAACTTCTTCACGAGCAGAGCCAGATCATGGCTTAGTTCTTCAGGATCACCAAGGCTGCTACCAGAGTCTTCATCTTAGGACTCAGATACTGCCTTGGCCTTCAGTGCACGTGTTTTGCCATAGCTTGAACCATAGAGATCTCTCTTTTTAGCAAGTTGGAACTCATGAGTATTTAGCCTTTCGAGAATATCAGCGGGATCAAGTGACTTGTAATCAGCACGTTCTTGTATCATCAATGCCAGAGTGTCAAATGAGGAATCAAGCGATCTCAGCAATTTCTTCACCACCTCATGGTCGGTGATGTCAGTGGCACCAAGTGCTTGAAGCTCATTTGAGATGTCAGTGAGGCGATTGAAGGTTTGTTGAACATTTTCATTGTCGAGTCTTTTGAAGCGGTTGAAGAGATTGCAAAGAACATCAACTCGAGAGTCACGCTGAGTTGAGACTCCTTCATTCACTTAGGACAACCTGTCCCAGATAAGCTTCACTGTCTCCAAAGCACTCACTCTGCCATACTATCCTTTGCTCAGATGGCCACATATGATATTCTTCGCTTGAGAGTCGAGTTGCTTGAATCTCTTCACATCAGCAGCATTCAGAGAAGGTGTGACTGAGGGAACACCATTTTCCACAACATACCAGAGATCGTTATCAATTGCTTCAATATGCATTCGCATCTTATTCTTCCAGTAGGGGTAGTCCGTCCCATCAAAGGTAGGACACCCAGCAGAGACCTTGATCATACCTGCGGTCAACATAACTAAAACTCCAGGCGGTTAAACCAAAATCACACAGAACAAGGGAGTACCTTGCTCTGATACCAATTGAAAGTGCGTTATATCGACTAGAGGGGGGTGAATAGGCGATTTTTATGAAATTCTTCACTGAGGAATTTGCCGGTGAGGAAATTCCTTAGCGAAGAACTACTAGCAGCGGAATGAGTACTCAAAAGTAAACATAACAGAATACAAGCATAGTCATCATGATGAAATGAAGACAGGCACAGAGTACAGGAAGCGTAACACAGGATAACACAGGATGAAGACAAACAGACTGAAGAAATTGAACTGAGGAAATTGAGAGTCTTCAGTCAAAGTCTCCAAACACAGATATGAACAAGCACACAACACAGTTATGAGGAAATGGAAGAGTTGAGGAAATAGAACCAGTAAGCTTGGTGAAGACAATGATTTGGTAGACCAGTTCCAACTGCTGTCTCAGTTGTACGTCTGGTTGGAGCGGCTGAGTATTTAAACTCGAGGACACACAGTCCCGGACACCCAGTCAGACACTAGCCAGGACACCCAGTCCTCACCGTATTCTCCTTGAACTAAGGTCACACAGACCTCGTCCAATCACTCGTGGTAAGTCTTCAGGCGACTTCCAAACCTTCACAAACTCGGTCACTCGGCGATCCACAATTCCTCTTGGATGCTCTAGACCATGATGCCTAACCGTCTGGAAGAAGCACAATCTTCAAAGGTAACAAGCGTCGGATCCACGCAGGATCAATCTCTTCAGTGATGCTCAATCACTTGGGGTTTGTAGGTGTTTGGGTTTTGGGTTTTTCCTCACTTGATGATTTTCGCTCAAAGTCCTCGGAGGATGGGTTGCTCTCAAATGACAAGTGTCAGTTTCTCTCAGAGCAGCCAACCAGCTAGTGGTTGTAGGGGGCGGCTATTTATAGCCTAGGGAGCAGCCCGACATGATAAGACATAAATGCCCTTCAATGATATGACCGTTAGGTGGATAGATATTTTGGGACAGCTGGCGCATAGCACAGCAACGGTCGGAATTTTGAGTAGAAAATCCTCAGGGCTATCATGTTCCTCACTGTGTAGGCAATCCGCACTGGCGAATTCCTAACTCCTCAGTCAGGACAAATTCCTCAGAGACCAGAAGAACTTCGTCTCTGTCACTGAAGAAATTGACTGAACTGTATGAGATTTCAATGGCTTCGAGGCACGACTTAGAGCATAACCGCATTAAAAGCAATGTCACAAGTTAGGCAATCTTCACAACATCCCATGTAATATAGATAATAAAAGGGGAGATACATAGTTGGCTTACACTCGCCACGTCAATCAAAGTACATAAATAGCATTACAACATTCAAACACTTCATGGCCCGACTACGGCGCCAAAATAAAAGATAACCCAACATGCGACACCGTCCCGATCACCCCAACTGGGCACCACTACTGATCATCAGGGAAAGACACGTTAGTATCGGCGTGAGTCCTCGTCGAACTCCCACTTGAGCTCAAGCGCGTCATCTGGAACGGAATCATCAGGCCCTGCATCTGGTTAATAGGAATTTGTGAGCCACAGGGACTCAGCAATCTCGCACCCTCGCGATCAAAGACTATTTAAGCTTAATAAGTAAGGCAAGGAAAATATGTGGAGCTGCAGCAAGCGACTAGCATATATGGTGGCTAACCTGTTCGCAAAAGAGAGCGAGAAGAGGAGGCAAAGCGCGAGCGAGTAACTAGAGGGCAACCTGCGGCAAGCATTACTCCAACACCGTGTTCACTTCCCGGACTCCGCCGAGAAGAGACCATCATGGTAACCACACTTAGTTGATTCATTTTAATTAAGTTAAGGTTCAAGTTATCTACAACCGGACATTAACAAATTCCCATCTGCCCATAACCGCGGGCATGGCTTTTCGAAAGTTCAAATCCCTGCAGGGGAGTCCCAACTTAGCCCATGACAAGCTCTCACGGTCAACGAAGGAATAGACCTCCTCCCGAGACGATCCGATCAGACTCGGTATCCCGGTTCTTCAAGACACTTCGACAAGTTAAAACAAGTCCAGCAACACCGCCCGAATGTGCCGACAAATCCCGATAGGAGCTGCACATATCTCGTTCTCAGGGCACACTCAGATAGGTCTAAGCTACGAGTAAAACCAACCCTCAAGTTTCCCCGAGGTGGCCCCGCAGGTGCTCTGGTTCGGACCAACACTCAGAGGAGCACTGGCCCGGGGGGGTTAAAATAAGATGACCCTCGGCTCCGGAAACCCAAGGGAAAAGAGGCTAGGTGGAAAATGGTAAAACCAAGGTTGGGCATTGCTGGAAAGCTTTAATCAAGGCGAACTATCAAGGGGTTCCCATTATAACCCAACCGCGTAAGGAACGCAAAATCCGGGAACATAACACCGATATGACGGAAACTAGGGCGGCAAGAGTGGAACAAAACACTAGGCGAGAGGCCGAGCCTTCCACCCTTTACCAAGTATATAGATGCATTAAGATAACATGGCAATATAATGATATCCCAACAAGTAAATAATGTTCCAACAAGGAACGGTCTCCAATCTTCATCTGCAACTAGCAACGCTATAAGAGGGGCTGAGCAAAGCGGTAACATAGCCAATCAACGGTTTGCTAGGACATGGTGGGTTAGAGGTTTGACATGGCAATTTGGGAGGCTTGAAAGCAAGTGGTAGGCATCGTAGCATGGCATAGCAAAAGAGCGAGCATCTAGCAAAGCAAAGATAGTAGTGATTTCGAGGGTATGATCATCTTGCCTGCAAAGTTGTCAGAGTTGACTGGATCCTCGAAAGCAAACTCAACGGGCTCCTCGTTAGCGAACTCGTCTCCCGGCTCTACCCAAACAAGACAAACAAGCAAAAGGACACAATCAACCACGTGCAAAGCTCAAACAATATGATGCAAGGATGGTATGCTATGCGGGATGCGATATGTGATGCATATGCAAGATTTGACAAGGAATGCAAGAACCTGGCCTCAACTTGGAAAACCAAGTGTGCCACTGGAAAGATAATACGAAATCGCTTGAAAACGATATAAAGATCACCGGAATCGGAGTTACGGTTTGGAAATGGCAAGCAATTCAAATATGGCCACGTTCTGCGATTTACAGCAAGTAGCCATCTAAATGCAACAAGATGAACATGCTACAGCACCCAAACATGCATAAAAATACATGGCAGGGATCCATACATGATGCTTAACAAAAGTCTAGCACTGAGCTACGGCCAATTCATCCATTAACAGGTTCAAACAAGCATGGCAAAAATGCATTTGGCAAACAGATCTCAGACTTAGTGAAATTAACACTTGTCTGGAATTTCAGATCAGATAGCACTCTTCGGAGCAAGAAAACTATATGCTACAGGACCTGAACATGGCAAAGTAAAGCATGGCATGGAGCTACTCAAAGAGCTTAACAAAAGTCCCTTAGTGACCTTGAGCCAAAAGGGATCATAAAATACATTTGCGAGCATGTGTACATGGCAAAAACATAATCAGATCACAGACTTAGTGAAAACTGGAGCATGCTGAAAACAGATATCAAGTAGGCATGTTTACGAGCTCGATGCACTCACTACAGAGCAAGTCATGACAAGCTAAGCATACACCCATCAAGAATACACAAAATACAAGCTAGAAATGGCAAGAACAATAACATAGCATGCACGGATCAACTACAACATCCTCGGCAAAATCGCTAACAAGTAGACAATCTGCCCAGATTCACGAAATAGCAAAAGTAGAGCTCGATTGACTCAAGCTAGGGTGCTCCATAATTGCAAACAAAAACATGGATGGATAAAGCACTACAAGATTAACAAAACATCCTTACTGATCATCCTCAAAAGAGGCACGGATCACTAGAAAACAACATGAACATATAGCCATATGAAATAAATAGCTCAAGCACTTAGTGGAAATGCTAAGTCCCTAAAATCAGCATTACCAAGTGCCTCACTTTGCAAGCTTGTGCTAGTCACCACATACATCACAAAAATACATGGGTCGCACCTCTGGAAAGATGGCAAAACCCTTAACAAAACATATGTAGAGAACCAGGGCATATCATGCACACATTAATCATGGCAAAAATGACAAATAGCTAAGTGGAGCAGCAGATCTGACAATTAACTCAAATAGCACTCTTCTAACAGCATTTCGGGCATCAAGATGAACTCAAATGAAAATGATGCAATGAGATGAAATGATGTGCTCTCTGAGACGAACATTTTGATATGCTATATGCCCAAAACAGAGCTACGGATGAGGAGTTACGGCACGACGAACATAGGCAAAAAAATTAGGGTTAGGGACGGAAAGTCAACCCGAGACAAATCCGGATCTGGATCTACTGTTCACGCGCGGAACAAGGATCGCCGGAGACAGAGTCGAGGTCGCCGAAGAAGAAGAGTCCGGCCGGGGCGGCGCTTGTCGGCGACGAGGGGCGGCGAGGAGGCGGCGCCGGCGGGCACACACGCTGAGGTGGCCGCGGGCGGTGCGGGCGGCGTCTGCCGGTGCGAGGAGGCGACGAGGCTGCGGTGGCTGGCGGCAGCGGAGGCGGTCGGCGACCTGCGCGCGGCGGCGGGGTGCGCCGGCGTTGAGGAAGGCGGCGGCGGGGCGAAGGCGGGGGCGGCACGACGGGCCTCGGGGGAAGCGGGCTGGCGCGGACTGTCCGGTGGCGGCGACGGCCGCCGGACATGCAGCGTGGGTCGGTTCGGCGGAGGTCGTCGAGTGTCCGGCGCGCGGGGAGATTTTTTTAGGGTTTGGGAGGGGGAGATCCGATTTCGGGAGGGGTCTTATATATGAGGTAGAGGGAGCTAGGAGAGTCCAAATGAGGTGCGGTTTTCGGCCACGCGATCGTGATCGAACGCTCTAGATGATGGAGAGTTTGTGGTTTTGGCCAAATTGGAGGGGTGTTGGCTGCAACACCACACAAGGCCTTTTCGGTCCCCCTCGGTTAACCGTTGGAGTATCAAACCGAGTCCAAAGGGACGAATTGACATGGCGTGTCTACCGGTAGTAACAAGGCTGCTTTGGCAAGTCTCGGTCCAATCCGGAAATGTTTAATCCCCACACACGAAAGAAAGGTAGAAATGACCACCGGAGGAGAACGAAGCGCCGGAATGCAAAACGGACAACGGGGAAAATGCTCGAATGCATGAGATGAACACGTATGCAAATGCAATGCACATGATGACATGATATGAGATGCATGAAAATGAGAACAACACACGGAGACAAAAACCCGAACCCGAGAAAATAAAGTAACTTAAGGCCGGAAACGGCAAGAGTTGGAATACATATTGGGAAAATCATATCCGGGGTGTTACAACACTCCACCACTACGAAAGGATCTCGTCCCGAGATCTAGGACTGAAAGAACGCCGGGTACTCAGAATGGAGGTGATCCTCGTGTTCCCAGGTAGCTTCACAGTCGGAATGGTGTGACCACTTGTCTTTCAGGAATTTGATTGACTTGTTGCGAGTCTTGCGTTCGGTATCTTCAAGAATAGCAACTGGGTGCTCACGGTAAGAGAGATCTTCTTGGAGCTCAATGTCCTCGAAGTTGACGGTGCGGTCAGGAGTCTTGAAGCACTTTCGGAGCTGAGAGACATGGAACACATCATGAACATTTGCAAAGTTTGAAGGAAGCTCGAGTTGATAGGCGAGATTGCCTCTCTTGCTGACAATCTTGAAAGGTCCCACGTATCTGGGGGCAAGCTTCCCTTTGATACCGAAGCGACGAGTACCTTTCATTGGAGAGACGTGGAGGTAAACATGATCTCCGATATCGAAACACAAATCACGATGATTACTATCATAGTAGCTCTTCTGGCGGGATTGGGCTGCTTTGAGGTTATCTCAAATGACTTTGCACATTTCCTCTGCCTCTGTGATTAAGTCATTTCCGAGAAGCTGACGTTCACCGGTTTTGGACCAGTTGAGAGGGGTACGGCACTTCCTGCCATACAGAATTTCAAATGGGGCCTTGCCCGAACTTGCTTGAAAACTATTGTTGTAGGAGAATTCAGCATAAGGAAGACAATCCTCCCACTTCATGCCGAAGGAGATCACACAAGCCCTGAGCATATCTTCAAGAATCTGATTAACACGCTCGACTTGACCGCTAGTTTGAGGATGGAAAGTTGTACTGAAGCGGATGTTGGTGCTCATGGCCTTCTGAAAAGAATCCCAAAACTTGGAGGTAAAGATGCTGCCACGGTCTGAAGAGATCACTTGAGGAATACCGTGCAGAGAGACAATCCGAGAGGTATAGAGTTCCGCCAATTGAGCTGCAGTGATTGACTCTTTGATAGGTAGAAAGTGAGCCACTTTGGTGAGTTTGTCGATGACAAAGAATATAGCATCATTGCCACACTTGGACTTTGGAAACCCAGTCACGAAGTCCATCTCAATGTGGTCAAACTTCCATTCTAGAATGGCAAGAGGTTGGAGGAGACCAGCTGGCCTTTGGTGTGCTGCCTTCACTCTTCTGCAGACATCACACTCATTCACGAATTGAGCAATCTCACGCTTCATTCGAGTCCACCAATAAGCCTGCTTGAGGTCCTGATACATCTTCGTGCTCCGAGGGTGGATGGAGAGGAGAGAATTGTGAGCCTCGTTCATGATCACTTTACGAAGTTCACCTTTGGGCACAACAATACGATCCTCGAAGAAGAGAGTATCCTTGTCATCAAGGCGGTAGCACTTGTACTTGGGTTGACTCTTGGCAATCCCAATCTTCACCTTTTTCACCATAGCATCAAGAAGCTGAGCTTGGCGAATCTGGTCTACCAAGGTAGGAGAGACTTGAAGGTTGGTGAGGAAACCTTGAGGAACAACTTGCAGATTAAGTTTGCGGAAAGCTTCACAAAGCTCGGGTTGATAAGGCTTGAGAATCAGACTGTTGCAATAAGCCTTTCTGCTCAATGCGTCAGCAATCATATTGGCCTTGCCTGGAGTATACTCGATACTCGGATTATACTCTTGGATCATTTTGACCCATCGAGTTTGCCTGAGGTTGAGATTAGGGTGAGTGAAGATGTACTTGAGACTCTTGTGATCAGTGAAAATGTCCACTTTTCTTCCCAATAAGAGATGTCTCCAAGTCAAAAGAGCATGCACAACTGCCGCCAACTCGAGATCATGAGTGGGGTAGTTCTTCTCATTGGGCTTCAACTGGCGAGAGGTATAAGCAACAACTTTCTTCTCTTGCATCAACACTGCGCCAAGACCTTGGAGAGAGGCATCACAAAAGACCTCGTACGGTTTGGATTCATCAGGCGGAGTCAGAACTGGAGCAGTGATCAATTTCTCTTTCAAAGTGTTGAAAGCAATGTCACACTCCAGAGACCAAACGTACTTGACGTGCTTCTGGAGAAGATTTGAGAGAGGCTTCACGATCTTAGAAAAGTTTTCAACGAATCTTCGGCAGTAGCTTGCGAGACCGAGGAAGCTACGGAGTTGCTTCACGTTCTGAGGAGGTTCCCAATTCACAATTGCAGACACCTTCTCAGGATTCACAGCAATGCCCTTGGCAGAGATGATATGACCAAGATAAAGAACCTCATCGAGCCAAAATTCACACTTGGAGAACTTGGCGTAGAACTGGTGTTCCCTCAGCTTATCGAGTACCAAACGCAAGTGCTTGGCATGATCTTCCTTGTTCTTCGAAAAGACCAGAATGTCGTCGAGATAGACCAAAACAAAGTCATTGGTGTAGGCGTTGAAGATGAAGTTCATCATGCGAGAGAAAGTCGAAGGAGCGTTGAAGAGACCAAAAGACATGACAGTGTACTCATATGAACCATAGCTTGTCCTGAAAGCCGTCTTGGGAATATCTTGCTCACGGATTCGAATCTGATGATAACCCATACAGAGATCAAGCATGGAGAATACTTGAGCACCTTTGAGTTGTTCGAACAGCTCGTTGATGTTGGGAAGTGGGTATTTGTTCTTGATGGTCTTCTTGTTCAATGGACGGTAATCAACACAAAGTCGGTCCGTTCCATCCTTCTTCTTCACAAAAAGAACACCACAACCCCACGGAGAAGAACTAGGCCAGATGAGACCCATTCTCTCTTGAATATCGAGTTGCTTCTTCAGCTCCTTCAACTCTTTAGGTCTGAGCTTGTAAGGACGCTTGCACACTGGTTCCGTGCCGGGCTCAAGATCAATGACGAATTCAACTGGCCGGTGTGGAGGCATTCCTGGAAGCTCTTCTGGAAAGACGTCTTGATATTCGCAAACGACTGGAATTTGTGAGATAGCATCCAGTTCACCCTTCTCATTGAGAGAAAACAGACGGATGGTATTATCTCGAGCGGCAAAGACAATTACATCCTCAGATGAATGAGTCAATTGAATCTGCCTGGCTGCACAATCAACCTGAGCCTTGTGCTTAGAAAGCCAATTCATCCCGAGAATAAGATCAATATCCGAGTTACCAAGAACCATCGGAGAAGCCAGAAACTTGAAATCACCCATCATGATAGAAATATCTGGAACCATCATACTAGAACTCAGACGCTTAGCCGGAGAGACGACTTGCATAGCTCTAGGTAATGCCTTAGTACTAAAATTGTTCTCCGATGCAAATGGGAATGACATGAAGGAATGCGATGCACCAGAGTCAAAAAGTACTTTTGCAGGAACATCATTAACAGGAAGGTTACCCATGATGACATCTTACGAGTCCTCTGCCTGAGCTGCATTCACCATGTTAACCTTGACGTGCTTGGGGTTATGCTTGACCACAGCTGTACTTGCCGATCTCACAGGAGGAGGAGGAGGAAGACGCCTCGGATGGAAGCACTTGTTGGCATAGTGACCCTTCTGTTGGCACTTGTTGCACGTGACCTCTGAAAGCGGACGGTGATACGGAGCACTTGATCTTGGAGCTTGAGACGAAGTCTTGTTCTGAAAGCCAGGGTTGGGTGGGTGGGAAGATCCACTGCCACCTTTGCTCTTCTGATACGGCTGACGAAACGGAGGAGGAGGAAGCCAATACTTCTGTTGCTTGGCCACTTGAGTAGAGGAAGAAGGAGTAGCATCTCTGACTCGCTTCTTGGAAGCATCACACTTCAGTTGAGCAGCCTCTTGCTTCAATGCCATGTTATAGAACTCATCGTACCTCAAGGGCTCAAAGAGAACAAGAGCTAGCTGGATTTATTCTCTGAGACCACCCCTGAACTGGTATATCATGCTCTTCTCATCAGGGACGTCCTGCTTGGCAAAGCGGGCGAGCTTCTGAAACAACTTGTTGTAGTCATAGACAGATAAAGAGCCTTGTTTCAGGTTGCGGAATTCCTCACGCTTGCTTTCAACCACGCTCTGGGGAATATGATGAGCTTTGAAGTCTTGACGGAATTCATCCCAGGTAATAGCACGTCCACCTCTGGAATCCTTGTACTGCTGGAACCATTCTGCAGCTTGATCTTTGAGTTGGAAGGAAGCGAACTTGACGAAGTCCTCAGGCCTGACGTTACTGCACTCGAAATGCTTGCATAGATCCACGAGCCAATCGTCAGCATCAGTTGCCTCAACACAATTGCTTAAAGTCTTTGGCCTGTTAGCAAGGAACTGGTTGAGTGTAGCAAAGTGATTCTAATTGTTGGCTTGGTTCCCTTGGTTGCCTTGATTGCGCTCTTGAAGAATTTGCATGATCAACTGTGTGTTTGCATTGGTTGCGGCCATCCCAGCTTGCCATGCCTCCGGAGGAGGTGGAGGTGGTGGCGGATCCTGATTCTGATTCTGATTGGTGCTCTTAGCGGGAGCCATCCTGAAGAGGTCGACCACCGTTAGCACATAGACAGATAAATGAAGCTGAATCCAACGGAATGAAAATTGCAACATATAGTCTTCACATCCGAACAAAATGAACGAATGCATTCCTCTTGAAATGGTCACATATCCATAAATTGAGAAGCCACTTAGAATTTAGGTAGAGAAATAAATCAACAAGGTACGGATCAAGAACGAATAATCGGTAAGAAATCTCAATCTCAAACCAACTATCCATGGAAGAAGAACTAGAGCTACAAGAATTCCCACCTATGAAACTCCCGAACCTTTCCGGTTATGCAATCAGGTGTTGGGGATACAGGGGAAGCATAATATCTCACCCAAATCTAGCAAATCCTACATCTAGTTGTATCCATCCTTCAACACATAACCGAGAAAAAACTTCGGAAACCATCTACCTCAACCTTCGAAAAGCATCCATTATACAAGTTATGGCGATACTCCCGAACTCCCGCCCCAGTACTGGGTGGCGTCGAGGTTATCTCACCAACGAACTGCATAAAAGAGATTTTCGATGTCGGCGTACTAAACTCAGGTATTCCAGAACTGCAACGATAAAATTATGACGACAACACCTCAGAGCTCAACTCCCCGGGACACTTCCACAAAACCCCTGACAGGAGGCACCAAGACAATGTTCTCGTCATAAAACCATCGGAACGATTCCAAGATACCCGCGTGATCCTAAAAAAATTTAGTGAAATTTGAGAAGAGAAGAGTCAAAACTCTACGTCAGGATGCCTTACCAGAGCGATGAGGAGACTGGGAAGTAAAAAGAATTCCTAAACTCTCCTATATATAATTCCTAAATGACTCAAAACATTTTTTAGACACAACTCGGCCGCTAATAACGATCAATCAGTGGGGGATCCTAAGGTCGGGGAAGGCTCTGATTACCAACTTGTAACACCCTCGATGCGACTATAGCTCCCACGTGTCGAGGCACGACTTAGAGACATAATCGCATTGAAGGCATATGTCGCAAGTTAGGCAATCATCACAACATCCCATGTAATATAGAAATAAAAGGGGAGATAACATAGTTGGCTTACACTCGCCACGTCAATCAAGTACATAAAAATAGCATTACATCATCCAAACACTCGTGGCCCGACTACGGCGCCAAAATGAAAGATAACCCAACATGCGACACGGTCCCGATCACCCCAACTGGGCACCACTACTGATCATCAGGGAAAGACACGTAGTATCGTTGAGAGTCCTCGTCGAACTCCCACTTGAGCTCAAGCGCGCCATCTGGAGCGGAATCATCAGGCCCTGCATCTGGTGTAATAGTAATCTGTGAGCCACAGGGACTCAGCAATCTCGCACCCTCGCAATCAAGACTATTTAAGCTTAATAGGTAAGGCAAGGTAAAAATATGTCGAGCTGCAGCAAGCGACTAGCAAGTATGGTGGCTAACCTGTTCGCAAAAGAGAGCGAGAAGAGGAGGCAAAGCGCGAGCGAGAAACTAGAGAACAACCTACGCAAGCATTACTCCAACACCGTGTTCACTTCCCGAACTCCGCCGAGAATAGATCATCACGGTAACTCACACTGTTGATTCATTTTAATTAAGTTAAGGTTCAAGTTATCTACAACCAGACATTAACAAATTCCCATCTGCCCATAACCGCGGGCACGGCTTTCGAAAGTTCAAATCCCTGCAGGGGAGTCCCAACTTAGCCCATGACAAGCTCTCACGGCCAACGAAGGAATAGACCTCCTCCCGAGACGTTCCGATCAGACTCGGTATCCCGGTTCTTCAAGACAACTCCAACAATGGTAAAACAAGTCCAGCAACACCACCCGTTGTGCCGACAAATCCCGATAGGAGCTGCACATATCTCGTTCTCAGGGCACACTGATGGGGTTATGTACCTAGGGTAGGGTCATGGACCTATTCCAAGTAACTTACCCTAGGACATCCCTAGAAGAGGTCGCCTTCCAGTCGACCAACAAGGATTCACTCGACTGGCCTGAAGGACTCGACCACGAAGACTCACTCGACCACCAGGAGGTCAAGAGGCACTCTGCACCGCAACGGCCTGTAATTAAGTAGACTTTATGATAGTAAAGGCACTTTATGTGGGGCGTTACCAGTAACGCCCCAGACTTAACTCACCTTAAACCCTCTCCTACGTGGGCTGGCTGGGGTCCTGGCGCACTCTATATAAGCCACCCCCCCTCCACAGGCAGAGGGGTTGGGCACCTTGTAATCCGTACATTCATAATCCACTCGACCGCCTCCGGGCTCTGAGACGTAGGGCTGTTACTTCTTCCGAGAAGGGCCTGAACTCGTACATCCTTTGTGCTTACAACCTCTCCATAGCTAGGACCTTGCCTCTCCATACCTACCCCCCACTCTACTGTCAGGCTTAGAACCACGACAGTTGGCGCCCACCGTGGGGCAGGTGTTTTAGCGATTTTGTGGAGAAGTTGCGATTCTTCCGAGTACTTTCATCATGGTGTCTGCTGGAATTTTGGTCGAGGGTCAAGAGATCTGTCTCGGCGCTCTCACCTTCATCGCCGACGACTCCGCATGGCTCTAGGAGGCTCCACTCGACGTAGATGCGCTCCCCGTCCGCGGTGCGACGCATTTTCGCGCATGTGTCCGCGGCGTTCTGCTGCGGCAACCATCGACCCAGTATCGGTCGGCTCCTCCATCTTCCACCCTCCCAGTCTCCCGCCAGCGCAAGCGCTCAGGCCGGTCGAGGCTTCAGCGATGGGTGAGTCACGCGGTGGCTCGCCAGTCGGCCACTACACAAGTTGCGGCAATCGAGCCCAACGAATCTCTCTACGGCTTGTTCGATCAGTCGACTGGCTCCGGAGAGACTGCATCCGAGTGCGGAAGCAGTGATCCAGCGGCGGAAATCTTGATGGTCGACGGGCCCCACAGTCCTCCTGGCTTCCCCCGTGGTGGTGGAGGAGGCGACGGCGGCGACCCTGCACGAGGCTACGAAGAGTACCAGCCCGAGCCACTCGACTCTCTGCAAAGAGAAGAGCTTCGCCGCAGGAACGAGGATCCCCTGCGTATTCCCATCGCAGGAGAAACCCCCGAGGCTCGTGCCTTGGAGGAGGCGCGTCTGGCCAATTTGGCCGAGCGCACTCGACTGGAGAACCTTCAGCGAGCACTCGACGAGCGCGCGCGGCAACGAGTTCCCGACACCAGTCGACGTCAACTCTTCCCGCCGACTCAAGTATATCGAACCCCAATTCAGAATTTAGCAGCTGCGACCCGTATAGCAGAGTCCATTCAGCCTTCGCAGTCAGAGGCTGGCAGAGGTTTGCTGCAGATCAGGGATCTGCTCCGGGCAGCAGGAGATCAGAATTCAGCCGTGTCTCAGTCGCGCAACAGAATTCACAGTCGATCTGTCACTGTGAATACGGTTCAGTCGGCTCACAGCCCCAGATCGCCTCCGCGGCGCGAAGGGCGTGAGAATCGGCGAGATCAATATGGCGACAGACTCGACCGAGATGATAGGCGTCGAGTGCCCTATTCCCCTCCGAGGGGTGGGTCTTACGCCCCTCGGCAGCCAGATGATAGGCGTCAGTACAGTACAGGGCGTAGGGTTCCAGTTGACCCCAGAGAGCCAGGCTTCGACGCGCGATCCATTATCGTGCAAGGGTTGGTCGACCGGAACAGAGCCCATCGAGGCGCACTCGACAGAGATGTGCCCACGAGCAGTCGAGTACATGTTTCTGGTCCTGAATGTTTCAGCAGAGCTATCAGAGCCGCAGTTATTCCCCCCAATTTCAGGTTGGCAACAGGAGTCAGCAAGTTCACTGGTGAGTCTAAGCCTGAAACTTGGCTTGAAGACTACCGAGTGGCAGTTCAGATCGGTGGTGGGAACGACGAGGTGGCCATGAAGCATTTGCCCCTCATGTTGGAAGGTTCTGCCAGGGCATGGTTGACTCAATTGCCTCCTAGCAGCATTTACACTTGGGAAGATCTGTCCCGAGTGTTCGTCAAAACGTTCGAAGGGACTTGCAAGCGACCAGCGGGATTGACAGAGTTGCAAGTCTGCGTGCAGAAAACCAATGAGACTCTCAGAGAGTATATTCAGAGGTGGATCACTTTGCACCACACTGTGGAAAATGTCTCTGACCATCAGGCAGTATGCGCCTTCAAAGATGGTGTCAAGAACAGAGAACTGAGTTTGAAATTTGGTCGAACCGGTGACATGACCTTGAGTCGGATGATGGAGATTGCTACCAAGTACGCCAACGGCGAAGAAGAAGACCGACTCCGAAGCGGCAAGCACAAGCCGAGTCAGTCGGAAAAAGGAAACACCAGTCGGAAACAGAAGCGGAAGGCTGAACCGGCAGCTCCTGGAGAGGCTCTGGCCGTGACTCAAGGAAAGTTTAAGGGGAAACCAAAAGGATCCTGGAACCCCAAGAAGGTAAAGGATAAAGAAGGGAACGACGTGATGGATATGACGTGTCATATTCACACGAAGAAAGATGAAGAGGGGAATATCATTTACCCAAAGCACACCACTCGCCAATGTCGACTCCTGATTCAGCAGTTTCAGGGAAAACAGTCTAAGGACAAGGAGAAGGAGCCGGACAAGGCCGAAGACAAAGAGGACAGTGAGGAAGGATATCCGCATATCAACTCCACTCTGATGATCTTCGCAGATGTGGAAAGCAGAAGTCGACTGAAAGTGATTAACCGAGAGGTTAACATGGTTGCCCCAGCAAAGGCAAATTATCTGAAGTGGTCTCAAACACCCATCACATTCGACCAATCTGATCACCCGACTCATATTGCCACCCCTGGGAGGCAAGCTTTGGTGGTCGATCCAGTTGTCGAAGGCACTCGACTGACAAAGGTGCTGATGGACGGTGGAAGTGGGCTGAATCTGTTATATGCAGACACGTTGAAAGGTATGGGCATTCCGATGTCCCGACTGAGCACTAGTAACATGAGCTTCCATGGAGTTATACCAGGGAAGAAGGCCAAGTCACTCGGCCAGATAGCTTTGGACGTAGTGTTTGGCGATTCAAAGCATTTTCGCAAAGAAAAGTTGACGTTTGAGGTCGTGGATTTTCAAAGTGCATATCATGCCATTTTGGGGAGACCAGCCTATGCATGGTTCATGGCTCGACCATGTTACGTGTACCTCAAATTGAAGATGCCCGGTCCCAAAGGTGTGATCACTGTCACCGGTGATAGGAAAAAGGCAGAGGAGTGCTTTCAGAAGGGCTCCAAAATTGCCGATTCCCAAGTGACAGCGGTCGAGTTCGAAGAATACAAGCAAAACGCAGATCTGAGTGACTTGCTGCGATCCAAGAAGCCCGCCACAGAATCTGCATTCCAGTCGTCCGGTGAGACGAAGCCTGTTCACATTCACCCGACCGACCCCGAAGCAGCTCCGACCCGCATCTCCACAACACTCGACCCAAAATAGGAAGAAGCGCTCATCCAGTTCCTCCGTGAGAACTGGGACATTTTTGCATGGAAGCCCGCTGACATGCCAGGTGTTCCCAGGGGACTGGCTGAGCATCGCCTAAGAGTCGACTCGTCTGCAAAGCCAGTCAAAGAACATCTTCGGCGGTCCGCCGTCCAGAAGAGAAAGGCCATCGGTGAAGAAGTGGCTCGACTGTTGGCGGCGGGATTTATCCGAGAGATATTCCACTCCGAGTGGCTCGCTAATGTCGTCATGGTTCCTAAGAAGGACAAGTCGCTCCGAATGTGCATTGATTTCAAGCACATCAACCGGGCCTGCCCGAAAGATCACTTTCCTCTCCCTCGCATAGATCAAATTGTTGACTCGACCGCGGGATGCGAGAGGTTGTCTTTTTTAGATGCTTACTCCGGGTACCACCAGATCCGTCTGTATGGGCCCGATGAAGTAAAAACAGCTTTCATCACTCCATTCGGGTGCTTCTGCTATATCACCATGCCATTCGGCCTCAAGAATGCCGGAGCCACATTTATGCGAATGATCCAGAAGTGTCTACTCACTCAAATCAGTCGGAATGTGGAACCTTATATGGATGATATTGTTGTCAAGTCACGAAAAGGTTCCGACCTGCTCGCTGACCTCGCCGAAACATTTGCCAACCTCAGAAGGTATGATATCAAGCTCAATCCATCAAAGTGCACATTTGGAGTTCCTGGTGGCAAGTTACTCGGTTTTCTCGTTTCCGAACGGGGAATCGACGCCAACCCAGAAAAGATTGGCACTATTCTCCGAATGAAACGCCCTGTGCGAGTGCACGACGTCCAGAAGCTTACTGGATGCTTGGCCGCATTAAGTCGATTCATCTCACGACTCGGTGAAAAGGCATTGCCTCTTTACCGACTGATGAAGAAGGCTGACAAGTTCGAGTGGACTCCAGAAGCTGATGCAGCGTTTGCCGAGCTAAAAGCTCTGCTCTCCACCCAGCCGGTGCTTGCTGCTCCAATCAGCAAAGAGCCTCTGTTGCTCTACATCGCAGCCACAGGACAAGTCGTCAGTACTGTGCTAACGGTCGAGCGGGAAGAAGAAGGAAAAGCTCTCAAAGTTCAGCGCCCAGTGTATTATTTGTCTGAAGTCTTGACTCCATCCAAGCAGAGATATCCTCATTATCAGAAGCTTGTGTACGGAATATACATGACCACAAAGAAGGTTGCTCATTATTTCTCTGACCATTCAATCACAGTCGTCAGCGACGCTCCACTATCAGAGATTTTGCACAATAGAGATGCAACTGGTCGAGTGGCCAAATGGGCGATTGAACTTCTTCCCCTTGATATCAAGTTTGAGGCAAAGAAAGCCATTAAGTCCCAGGCAATAGCAGATTTCCTCGCCGAGTGGATCGAACAGCAGCAGCCGACTGAAGTTCACTCGGAGCATTGGACCATGTTTTTCGATGGTTCTAAGATGTTGAATGGTTCCGGTGCTGGGGTTGTCCTGGTTTCCCCCAGAGGAGATAAGCTCAGATATGTGCTCCAGATTCACTTTGATTCCTCCAACAACGAGGCAGAATATGAGGCCCTCCTATATGGGTTGCGCATGGCCATTTCACTCGGCGTCCGTCGCCTAATGGTCTATGGCGACTCGGATTTAGTGGTCAATCAGGTGATGAAAGAGTGGGACGTGAGAAGCCCAGCCATGACTGGATACTGCAGTGCAGTGAGGAAGCTAGAGAAAAAGTTCGAGGGGTTGGAGCTCCATCATATACCCCGACTGAAAAATCAAGCAGCTGATGATCTAGCAAAGATAGGTTCCAAGAGAGAAGCCATTCCGAGTGGTGTGTTCTTGGAGCATATACATACTCCGTCAGTCAAAGAAGATCCTTTCACCGAAGAAACTCCGCAGCCCAAGAGTGCCACAGATCCGACTGAAGTTGAAGTCCCAGCGGTGGTCGACTTGATCATGGAGGTTTTGGTAGTCATTCCCGACTGGACGATTCCGTATGTCGCATATATCTTGAGGAAAGAGCTTCCGGAGGATGAGGAAGAGGCTCGACAGATCGTCCGTCGATCTAAGGCCTTTACCGTCATCAAAGGACAATTATACAGAGAGAGCACGACTGGAGTCGGTCAGAAGTGCATAACACCAGAAGAAGGTCGTCTCATCCTCAATGATATTCACTCGGGGACCTGTGGTCATCATGCGTCCTCCCGGACCATCGTGGCCAAAGCATACCGAGCCGGATTTTACTGGCCCAAGGCGAATGAGATGGCAAAGGAGATAGTGGATAAGTGCGAGGGATGTCAGTTCTACTCGAATATGTCGCACAAACCTGCGTCAGCTTTGAAGACCATCCCACTCGTCTGGCCTTTTGCAGTCTGGGGGCTGGACATGGTCGGCCCTTTGAGAACAGGACGAAGTGGCTTCACGCATGTACTGGTGGCAGTCGACAAGTTCACCAAGTGGATCGAGGCTAAACCAATCAAGAGCCTCGACACCGGTACTGCTGTTAGCTTCATCAGGGAACTAATATTCAGATATGGAGTCCCGCACAGCATCATTACGGATAATGGGTCGAACTTTGACTCAGAGGAATTCAGAACCTTCTGCAACTCCCAGGGCACACGGGTTGACTACGCATCAGTCACCCATCCGCAGTCGAATGGACAAGCAGAGCGAGCTAATGGACTGATTCTCAAGGGACTGAAGCCGCGACTGATGCGTGATCTCAAACACGCGGCTGGAGCTTGGGTCGACGAACTTCCATCTGTACTCTGGGGACTGCGGACCATGCCCAATCGGTCGACCGGAAGAACTCCATTCTTCTTGGTCTATGGAGCCGAAGCAGTCTTGCCGAGTGATCTTCTCCACAATGCTCCTCGAGTCGAAATCTAGAACGAAGCAGAAGCTGAACAAGCGCGGCAGGACGCAGTCGACCTTTTAGAGGAAGAAAGGGAGATGGCTCTGATCCGGTCGACCATCTACCAACAAGATCTGCGCTGTTTCCACGCCCGAAATGTGAGAGGTCGAGCCTTCCAGGAAGGGGATTTGGTTCTCCGAGTGGATCAGCACAAACCACACAAGCTTGCTCCTTCTTGGGAAGGCCCCTTCATCGTCACCAAGGTTCTCCACAACGGGGCGTACCGTCTTTACAACGTCGAGCATAATATCGACGAGCCCCGAGCTTGGAACGCGGAGCTACTCCGCCCATTTTACACTTAAGTTTTATCACTCGGATGAGTTGCAATAAAGTACTTCTGTAGTTCATGGGTTTAGAAATAATTGTGTCATCACTTTTTATTTTTGTCCACATAAAAACTCCCCCTCAGTGGGTGGCTTAGCCGCGAATCCGTTTCGCCTAAGTTTGTAAAAATCCTATCGAGTGGTGAGCCAGACTCTCACTCGGAGGCTTAGCTGCGAATCCGTTTCGCCTAAGTTTATCAAAATCCTACCGAGTGGTAAGCCAGCCTTCCACTCGGGGGCTTAGCTGCAGTCCAAGGACTCGCCTAAGTTTATCAAAATCCTACCGAGTGGTAAGCCAGCCTTCCACTCGGGGGCTTAGCTGCAGTCCAAGCACTCGCCTAAGTTTATCAAAATCCTACCGAGTGGTAAGCCAGCCTTTCACTCGGGGGCTTAGCTGCAGTCCAAGCACTCGCCTAAGTTGTGAAAATCCTACCGAGTGGTAAGCCAGCCTTCCACTCGGGGGCTTAGCTGCAGTCCAAGGGCTCGCCTAAGTTATAAAAATCCTACCGAGTGAAGAGCAACCCTCTCACTCGGAGGCTTAGCTGCAGCCTCGTGCTCGCCTAAGTTATAAAAATCCTACCGAGTGAAGAGCAACCCTCTCACTCGGGGGCTTAGCTGCAGTCCAAGCACTCGCCTAAGTTGTGAAAATCCTACCGAGTGAAGAGCGATCCTCTCACTCGGGGGCTTAGCTGCAGCCTCGTGCTCGCCTAAGTTATCAAAATCCTACCGAGTGGTAAGCCAGCCTTCCACTCGGAGGCTTAGCTGCAGCGTCGTGCTCGCCTAAGTTATAAAAATCTTACCGAGTGGAGAGCAACCCTCTCACTCGGGGGCTTAGCTGCAGCCCTGCGCTCGCCTAAGTTACAAAAATCCTACCGAGTGAAGAGCGACCCTCTCACTCGGAGGCTTAGCTGCAGCCCAGTGCTCGCCTAAGTGGGTTAAAGAATAAGTCGATTGCGGTACAGGCACCTTGCTTCGAACCTGCAAAAGACATTCCGAGCCGAAGGCAATCATATTCAAGCGCCAAATTCAAGTTTGAATCGATATCTAAAGGAACCGAAAGTGCTCGGGCGTCAAGGCTGTTAAGGTTTGTCGGTTACAATTCCACTCGGCATACCGAGGCAAATTTAAAGTGTCGAGTCAGAAGAAGTTTTTTACCCCTCCTGTGGAGGGCTGGAAGGTGCAACAAATTCATCAAGGTCAATTCCGTCGGCGATCCGAGTGGCAGCTGCAAGGAAAGTCTCCATAAAGGACCTGAAGTCGTGCTTCTTGGTATTGGCCACCCGAAGGGCCGCCAGATTCTCCTCTCGTGCATCTTTGCAGTGGACTCGGGCCAGACACAGAGCGACATCTGCACCACACCGAGCCGAGGACTTCTTCCACTCCTGCACTCGACCAGGGATCGTGTTCAAGCGGGCCATCAGCGACTCAAGGTCATTCTGAAGTGTCTCCTCAGGCCAGAGCGTCGAGTCGATGCGAGATGTGGCGGCCTTCAGCCTTGCGAGATAGTCCACGACAGCTGCGACACGAGACTCCAGTCGGAAAACATCCATGGCAACTTCGTCGTTCACCGGAGAATTGACGGGGTCAAGGTTTGGCTCCAGTCGGCTGGTTTCCTCTTCAAAGTTTTGACAAAATTCTGCAAGGGTGATCACTAAGTCAAGGGGATAGTCGAATGGAAGAAGCCACAGTTGGAAATATTTGCCAAACATGGAGGTTTACCTTCAAGCATAAGAAACAGCTTCTTGGCAAGGCCACTCAGGAAGGCCTCCAGTTCAGTTTTCTTCTCAGTCAATTTGCTGACTTGGTCGGTCAAGGCAGCTTTGTCAGTTCTCAGTCGACTGACTTCCTTGTTGGCAATCCCAAGAGCAGTTTTCAGATTGGTATTGTCTTGTTCGAGCTTGGTGAATGAAGCTAACTTCTCGTCAGCAAGCTTGATCTTCTCAGCTAGCTCAAGGTCTTTCTTCTGCTGGGCCTCCCTTACCTTACCTGCAAGCTACAGCGAGATCAGATGCCGAAACAAGCAAGGGGAAAAGCAGTCGTCAGGGTCTCACCAAACATACCTTCGGTCTCCTCCTTTGCCTTTGTCAGCTTCTCCTGAACCAGCTTCAAGCTCAGCTCGACTTGAGTATGTTTTTGTTCCAGCTCTGAGTAGCGAGCCACAAGATCACAGGAGTTCTGCGAAGAACCAATCGACTAAACGTCAAATGTAACTCACTTCCGAGTGAAAAAGGGAAAAACGCACGTTTCTAAGACTACAGCCGAATACAAGCATTCGACCGTAGTCTCGGGGACTACACCCAGTGGGTGCACTCAGCGTGCCCCCACTAATCCCGTTGAAGACAAAGTCGACCAGTCGACCTCAAAAAAAAAACAGTGTGCGAGACGCATTCTCTAAGACTGTGATCAACTGCAAGCAGTCGACCACAGTCTCGGGGACTACACCCAGTGGGTGCACTCAGCGTGCCCCCACCGGTTTGCGAAATCCAGTCGACCAGTCGACTGACAGAAAGATTGACATCATAAAGCCTAAGGCCGACTGCCAGCAGTCGACCTTAGCCTTGGGGACTACACCCAGTGGGTGCACTCAGCGTGCCCCCACCGGTTTGCGAAATCCAGTCGACCAGTCGACTGACAGAAAGATTGACATCATAAAGCCTAAGGCCGACTGCCAGCAGTCGACCTTAGCCTTGGGGACTACACCCAGCGGGTGCACTCAGCGTGCCCCCGCTAACACGGAGTTTATTCGACACACCCAGTGGGTGACTAATATAAATTCCGGAAAAGAAAAGTTTTTGGTAGCATATCCAACAGAACAAACAGCGGTCGACTGACCTGGACATTGCTTTGGAGGGCAGAACTGGCGTCATAAGCTGCCTGGCTTGCGTCCTGGATGGTCTTCAGCTGCTCCATCATGAGTCCCGCCTGGCGTATCGCCTCCTTCGCTGCGCCAGCTTGGTCCTCTGGGACGTGGTGCGTCATGAAGAGGGAAGGCTGCTGAGCACTCGTCAGTGGATTCGCGAAGGTCACCGTGTGTCGAGTGGTGTTCTCTTCCTCCACAGTCAGAATTTCAGGCGCCGGCACATCCTGAGGCACCTTACTGGCGGACGCTTTCCGACTCCTCCTGTGCTTCAGCGGCTCTTCATCCTCATCATCATCAGGAAGATCGATAACAGTGTTGGGTGGAGCTGCGGAGAAGGATCAGGATCAGAGATCGCGAGTCAGTCGACTAAGAATGGTATTAAGAACACAGTACCTGGATTCGAAGTTGCTGCATCCTCCATCTCGTGGTCATCGGCCCGGGCCGAGGTCTCTGAAGTAGCAGCACTGCAACTCCAAAGGATCAGTCGACTAACCGCAGCGTCGACCAGAGATAAAGTTCGCACAGAATAAGAAAATATGAGCAACACAATTACCCTGATATGGTGGGGATGGACACCTTCATTTTCGGCAGGAGCTTGGTCGGCTTCGATGAGGCCGCCCTGGGTTGCTTCGGCGCCTTTTCAGTCGGCGCCGGAGAGGTGGTCCGAGGGCGCTTGGTCGACTGAGTGGCGGTCGCAACCCCCTTACCACGTTCGGTCGAAGGGTCGTGGACAAGCTTCGACCGCCTTTCTGAGCGCGGTGGAACGACCTCCTCCTCCTCCTCTTCCACGTCCTCGATGTCATCTTCATCATCTTCATCATCGTCATCGTCGTCATCATCCCCTGCAGCATCCGAGTCCCATTCCTCCTCTTCCTGGCTCTCGCCCCCGCTCGCCTCGCCCCCGCTCGCCTCGCCTTCCTCAGTCGAAGCTTGTGCCCCATTGGGCATCGAGTACAGCTCGGTGAAGGCCTAGCAGATGCCCAAACAAGGATCAGTCGACCAGTCGACAGGGTTAGCAGAAATGAATACGACAAGGACACAATGGAAAGCAGAGCAAGTGTACCTTGTTTGGGTCGCTGTTGTGGTCGAGTGGAGGAATCCTTCTGGCTCCGCGCGGGTTGTCCCTGTTTCCGGTAACGGCTACCATCCATCTTTCCAGAGTGGCATCGTCGACTTATTCTGGATGGACTCTAGTCTCATCTTCGGACCCACAGTACAACCACATGCAGTGGCTCCGGAATTGAAGGGGTTGGATGCGACGCCTAAGGAAGACCTCCAGAAGATCCATGCCCGTCACCCCCTCCCGAACCAACTGCACCACGCGCTCCATCAACATCTTCACGTCGGCTTTCTCCTCCGGAATCAGCTTCAGAGGGGAGGGCTTGTTCACTCGGTCCATGGTAAACGGAGGGAGTCCACTCGACTGCCCTGGCGTCGACTGGACCTGACAGTAGAACCAAGTCGACTGCCAGCCTCTGACGGACTCGGGAAAGGACATGGGCGGGAAGGTGCTATTATTCCTCACCTGAATCCCCAGGCCCCCACACATTTGGACGACTCGGGTCTTCTCATCACCTGGGCTCGCCTTCTTCACGGTCTGAGAGCGACACGTGAAGATACGTTTGAACAAACCCCAGTGCGGTCGACAGCCCAAGAAACCCTCACACATGGACACGAATGCAGCAAGATAGGCAATGGAGTTTGGGGTAAAGTGGTGGAGCTGCGCTCCAAAGAAATTCAAGAAGCCACGGAAGAAAATGCTTGGCGGCAAGGAAAACCCACGATCAACATGAGTGGCCAGAAGCACACACTCACCCTCTTCTGGCTGTGGCTGCCACTCCTTCCCCGGCAACCTCGCAGCTCCGTGGGGGATCAAGCCCTCGTTGGCCATGTCAAGGAGGTCCTTCTCCGTGATGGTCGACTGGATCCAGTCTCCTTGGACCCAGCCTTTCGGCAGGCGGGATCTGGACGAGGACCCTCTGCGGCTGGTGGATCTCCCCTTCGCCTTCTCCGATGCCAACGCCTTCTTGGCACGCTCTAGCGCCGCCGTCTTCTCCTTGGCCATGGTCGCCGGTGAGATGCACGAAGGGAAGTGGTGCGGGGGCGAGAGCGAGCACGCTGAGCAGGGAGGAAGGAAGCAGAGGGAGAGAGGGAGAATGCTGAGGCGCAGCACAGAAATCCTCGCCGGGCACATTTATAAGGTCCCTTCCGAGTGGCTGACATGTGGGTCCGGTCGATCTAATCATATCTGGGAGCAGTTATGAGGACTGGATACGTGGCGAAAAAGGCGGCGCGGAGATCGAGGCGTCTATGCCCCGTCCCATCCGAACGCCGCGGTCTGCCCCGCTTCGCGCGCGCCCCCAAATTTCGCACCCCGCGGAATCCGCGAGCAACAAATCAGTCTGTCAGACGCGGTGTTTCCGGCGATCCGTCGCTCGGAGATCGTCGAAGCTCGAAAGATCACTCGACGCAAAAATAGAATGGATCGAGTCGACCGAAGACAAATTGCTCCCTGTCAACGAAGAGATTCTTTGATCCAGAACAGCGCACAACTAGAGCGCAAAGGTTAATCGGAAACGACATCAACTCCTTCTTCACTCGAAGCCTCAATCCATTCGGGGGCTAATGATGGGGTTATGTACCTAGGGTAGGGTCATGGACCTGTTCCAAGTAACTTACCCTAGGACATCCCTAGAAGAGGTCGCCTTCCAGTCGACCAACGAGGATTCACTCAACTGGCCTGAAGGACTCGACCACGAAGACTCACTCGACCACCAGGAGGTCAAGAGGCACTCTGCACCGCAACGGCCTGTAATTAAGTAGACTTTATGATAGTAAAGGCACTTTATGTGGGGCGTTACCAGTAACGCCCCAGACTTAACTCACCTTAAACCCTCTCCTACGTGGGCTGGCTGGGGTCCTGGCGCACTCTATATAAGCCACCCCCCCTCCACAGGCAGAGGGGTTGGGCACCTTGTAATCCGTACATTCATAATCCACTCGACCGCCTCCGGGCTCCGAGACGTAGGGCTGTTACTTCTTCCGAGAAGGGCCTGAACTCGTACATCCTTTGTGCTTACAACCTCTCCATAGCTAGGACCTTGCCTCTCCATACCTACCCCCCACTCTACTGTCAGGCTTAGAACCACGACACACACCGGATAAGCTAAGCATACGGGAGCCAACGTAACCCAAGTTGCCAAGGGACGGCCCCGCACGGTGCTCTAGGTTGGACCAACG
The DNA here is from genome assembly GCF_018294505.1 of Triticum aestivum. NCBI lineage: Eukaryota > Viridiplantae > Streptophyta > Magnoliopsida > Poales > Poaceae > Triticum > Triticum aestivum. The sequence continues at coordinate 389,632,939 of NC_057797.1, read as the reverse complement.
CTCAAAGGAGCACTGGCCCAGGGGGGTTTAAAATAAGATGACCCTTGAGTCTGTGAAACCCAAGGGAAAAGGCTAGGTGGCAAATGGTAAAACCAAGGTTGGGCATTGCTGGAGGAGTTTTATTCAAGGCAGACTGTCAAGGGGTTCCCATTATAACCCAACCGCGTAAGGAACGCAAAATCCGGGAACATAACACCGATATGACGGAAAACTAGGGCGGCAAGAGTGGAACAAAACACTAGGCGAGAGGCCGAGCCTTCCACCCTTTACCAAGTATATAGATGCATTAAGATAACATGGCAATATAATGATATCCCAACAAGTAAATAATGTTCCAACAAGGAACGGCCTCTAATCTTCACTTGCAACTAGCAACGCTATGAGAGAGGCTGAGCAAAGCGGTAACATAGCCAATCAACGGTTTGCTTGGACATGGTGGGTTAGAGGTTTGACATGGCAATTTGGGAGGCTTGAAAGCAAGTGGTAGGCATCGTAGCATGGCATAGCAAAAGAGCGAGCATCTAGCAAAGCAAAGATAGTAGTGATTTCGAGGGTATGATCATCTTGCCTGCAAAGTTGTCAGAGTTGACTGGATCCTCGAAAGCAAACTCAACGGGCTCCTCGTTAGCGAACTCGTCTCCCAGCTCTACCCAAACAAGACAAACAAGCAAACGGAACACAATCAACCACGTGCAAAGCTCAAACAATATGATGCAAGGATGGTATGCTATGCGGGATGCGATGCGGAATGCATATGCAAGATTTGACAAGGAATGCAAGAACCTGGCCTCAACTTGGAAAACCAAGTGTGCCACTGGAAAGATGATATGAAATCGCCTGAAAACGATATAAAGATCACCGGAATCGGAGTTACGGTTTGGAAATGGCAAGCAATTCAAATATGACCACGTTCTACGATTTACAGCAAGTAGCCATCTAAATGCAACAAGATGAACATGCTACAGCACCCAAACATGGCATAAAAACACATGGCAGGAATCCATACATGATGCTTAACAAAAGTCTAGCACGGAGCTACGGCCAATTCATCCATTAACAGGTTCAAACAAGCATGGCAAAAATGCATATGACAAACAGATCTCAGACTTAGTGAAATTAACACTTGTCTGGAATTTCAAATCAGGTAGCACACTTCGGAGCAACAAAACTATATGCTACAGGACCTGAACATGGCAAAGTAAAGCATGGCATGGAGCTACTCAAAGAGCTTAACAAAAGTGCCTTAGTGACCTTGAGCCAAAAGGGATTATAAAATACATTTGCGAGCATGTGAACATGGCAAAAACATAATCAGATCACAGACTTAGTGAAAACTGGAGCATGCTGAAAACAAATATCAAGTAGGCATGTTTACGAGCTCGATGCACTCACTACAGAGCAAGTCATGACAAGCTAAGCATACACCCATCAAGAATACACAAAATACAAGCTAGAAATGGCAAGAACAATAACATAGCATGCACAGATCAACTACAACATCCTCGGCAAAATCGCTAACAAGTAGACAATCTGCCCAGATTCACGAAATAGCAAAAGTAGAGCTCGATTGACTCAAGCTAGGGTGCTCCATAATTGCAAACAAAAACATGGATGGATAAAGCACTACAAGATTAACAAAACATCCTTACTGATCATCCTCAAAAGAGGCACGGATCACTAGAAAACAACATGAACATATAGCCATATGAAATAAACAGCTCAAGGACTTAGTGAAAATGCCAAGTCCCTGAAATCAGCATTACCAAGTGCCTCACTTTGCAAGCTTGTGCTAGTCACCACACACATCACAAAAATACATGGGTCGCACCTCTGGAAAGATGGCAAAAACCTTAACAAAACATATGTACAGAACCAGGGCATATCATGCACACATTAATCATGGCAAAAATGACAAATAGCTAAGTGAAGCAGCAGATCTGACAATTAACTCAAATAGCACTCTTCTAACAGCATTTCGGGCATCAAGATGAACTCAAATGAAAATGATGCAATGAGATGAAATGATGTGCTCTCTGAGACGAACATTTTGATATGCTATATGCCCAAAACGAAGCTACGGATGAGGAGTTATGGCACGACGAACATAGGCAAAAAAATTAGGGTTAGGGACGGAAAGTCAACCCGAGACAAATCCGGATCTGGATCTACTGTTCACGCGCGGAACGAGGATCGCCGGAGACAGAGTCGAGGTCGCCGGAGAAGAAGAGTCCGGCCAGGGCGGCGCTTCCCGGCGACGAGGGGCGGCGAGGAGGCGGC